>NC_088336.1:10317500-10617500 GCF_036884655.1 Musa acuminata AAA Group | reverse complement strand
CATGTTGATAGAACCTTGAATTCAAGTCCAAGCAATATTTTATCATGAATATTTGCAATACATTATATGCATATCATTGCATTGCATGCATCATTATCATAAGTTTTGCATACATCATCATAAATATTTCAAATCATCATGGTATCAAAATATCAAAGTTACTACATCCTACGATGTATGATTCTCATATCTTCTCCCCCTTTGTTATCAACAAAAAGGAGAAGTACAACTATTAAGTTTTAGAGATATGCAAGTTTTACGATATACAAGTTAGCAACAATTTTGAGTTGTACAAGTTTGCATGTTTGTTTTTCTTTGCAATATTTAAGCTAGCAAGATTTTGAAATTCAAGATAGCATTTTTGCCTCTTGTTGAAGTGTGCAAGCTAGAAATTCTTGCTTTCTTTTGCAATGTGCAAGTTGCAAGTTTTGCTTCTTGAGATAGGCAAGATAGCACCTTTGCTTCTCTAGAGATTGCAAGATAATTTTGCCTCTCTTTGCAATGTGTACATTTGCAATTTTTGCTTCTCTTTAGATGTGCAAGCAAGCAAGCAAGTTTTTCTATCTTGGAAATGTACAAGCTAATAAATTTATCTCCCCCTTTGTCATTGTAAAAAAGAAGGGACGAATATAATTTTGTAATTCTTTTTCCCTTTACAATCATTTTCAAATCATGACAAAGGTAAAGTATCAATCTTATTTCAATATGTTTGTGCATCATTATAGTTTCAAATTAAAACATGCACAATTTCAAAACCTTACATTTTATCCTTCATGCATGATACCAAAAATAAATCATCACTATGGCATTTCATACATGTTACTCAAGATTGAAGCAGTTTAGGGGGCTAATTGAGTTAGCTTTTGGTGTAATCATGCTAACTCAATTAGGGGCCAATTGGGCCTTAATTGGTATTGATTTGGGCTTATTGGGAGGCCCATTCAGTGACCCAAAAGTTGGGTCAAGCGGTGGCACCGCTAGAACAGGTGGTGGAATCGCCTGTGAGTTGGAAAACTCGAAAAACCTAGTCTCCGAAGCTATCAGGTGGTGGTACCACCCAGACACAATTTTCCAAGCATTAGTACCACCAGACTGGGCTATGGTATGGCCTAGTGTTAGGCTGCAGGTGGTGGTATCACCTAGTGTAGGTGGTGGTACCGCCCGTACCCCGAAATCTCAGGGATTTGAATTTTAGGCTCCAAATTTGAATTCATTTGGGGCCTATAAATATCCCACTCTTTCTTGCTTAGAATAGCAAGAATTGGGTAGAAAGGGGGAAAGAATCCTTGACAAAAAAGAGTTGAAAAAGCTTGAAAAGTGTTAAGTGTTCCTCTCTATCTCTTAGAGTTTAGAGTTCATTCTAAGAGAGGTGTGAAACTTGTAAAGGTTCTCTTCTAAGATTGTCAAAAGGAGAATAAAGTTGTAAGAAGGAGGTTGATCTTCGCCTATTAAAGAAAAATCATTAGTGAATGCCAACTGCCCATCTATACTTGATAGAATCGGTGGAGATGTAGGTCATAACGACCAAACCACTATAACTCGATTTGCATTTACTTCTTGCAATTTGCATTTACTGCCAACTGCCCATCTATACTTGCTTTACATCCACTGCAATCTTTCTTATGCTTTTATGTTAACATCTTCCAAAACTGGTTTAATTGCAATAAGATTTTGAACCGACGTAATTTTTACCTATGCACTAATTCACCACCCCCTCTCTTAGTGCCAACTCGTTCCTAACAGTTGGTATCAGAGCCATGTTTTTCTCATTTGGTTTAACACCCAAAGAGAAATGACTCTTTTCAGCTTTCAAGTGGGTCACTATCTCATTCGTCCTCCCATATTCAATGGGACAGACTAGAGATATTAGAAAACTCGAATGAGAGTTTTCTTGCTTTCGTTGAACCTCGATTTATAGAATATAGTTGAATTTGGTTTTCAAAAGTCTTCTCTTCTAATTAACAATTGGAATCAGTTGGAGAAGAAGACTTTCTCTTTAAATGCAAAGGCTATGAATGCCTTATTTTGCACCTTAGACAAAAATGAATTCAATCGTGTTTCTACTTGCGAAATGACTTTCGATATTTGACACACTCTTGAAATCATACACGAAAGCACTAGTAGAGTTAAAGATTCGATGATTAATATTTTGATGCATGATTTTGAGTTGTTTCGAATGGAACCAAGTGAGACTATTGGAGACATGTACACCCGTTTTACGGATGTTGTCAATAGTCTAAAAGCTCTTGGTAAAATTTTTTCGAGCATTGAACTTGTGAATAAAATTTTACGATCTCTTTCTAAAACTTGGGATCCTAAAGTAACAGTCATTCAAGAAGCCAAAGATTTGAATACTTTTTCGATCGAAGAACTTATCAGGTCTTTGATGACCTACGAAATGACCAATATGACATATGACGAACTTGAGAATAACCTTCCAAATAAAATGAAGGATGTTGCACTTAGAAAAAAAGAATATGACTCGAGCGAAAGCTTAAGTGATGGTGAACTTAAGCCTCTCATAATAAAGATTAAAAAGTTTTTAAAACAAGAATTAAAAATTAAAAATAAACTTAAAAAGAACATAATTACTTGTTATGAATGCAAGAAGAAGAAAGTACTTTGGGACGAAATGAGTACCTCCGAAGAAGAGGAGCAAACAGATGGAAAACAAAACAACAAACTTCGCTTTGGTGACTATCGATAGTGAGGTAAAATACTCAAATGAAACCCACTTAGTTTATTTTGAAATTACTTGATGCATTTCATATGTTGTTTTTAAATTAGTATATAAAATACAAAATATAAATAAATAAATAAAAGGGGTTCATTTTGGTAAGTAAAAGTAAATTGATTATGTGTAAAGATTCTACAAATAGCTTTATCTATACAAGTCATAGACAAAGCCAATTAACTCATAGAGTGCGAATGCGATAGTTATGACTACACATGCTGTAGACTATAACTACCTGTGGGTACATTATTTGACATCATTCCCAAGGTCTTTAGCTAATAGCAAAATTAAATTTGATAAAAATATCTTTTTCTCTTCGGGTGAAGTGCTCGATTTTGAGATCATGCTCCATACAGGATCTTGAGTCTCTAATAATCTCTTTCAAGAGCTGAGCATTGTTTGTGTGTTGACATTCAAAGATTCTATTACATCTCTCCTTCCACATCCACCAAATAGCGCATCTGAAAGTAACCTTTGCCAGTTGTGTAAGTGGCCCTTTTCTTGAGAAACATTGCATAAGGTCGCCTAGTTCTTGGTGCAAGTTTGGTTGCGGCAGTCTATTGAGTTCAAATCGCTGGAGAATCTCCTTCCATATCCATTTTGTATAATTACAAGCAAAATAAAGGTGGTCAACAGTTTCTTCTTGTTGCAAACAAAGGGAGCATCGGTTAACATGATAGATACCTCTTCTTTTCATATTGTCTATTGTAGGTAGTTTATTGAGAAGGGCCTGCCATGTACATAAGGAGTGTCTTTGTGATCCCGGTCGATCCCATGTCCAACTGCTTGGGACCCACTTGTTATTTCTTTGTCTAATTTGATTCCATACGGATGTGGCACTAAATTTGCCATTGTCATGAGGCCAAATAAGTATATCTGAAGAGTTGTTCCTGATTGGAATAGCTATGATAGTCGGCCAAAGTGATAACATTTCGGGAGAAATAGGATTAGGGAGACACCAGGTACCGTTAGCAATGAACTCGGAAACCTTCCAATCTTTGGGAGCCCCAAGATCTTTTCGTATTCTGTCGCCATATAATTGAAATATACTCTTCCCATTCACCCAAGGATCGTACCACATATTAGTACTAGTTCCAGAAGAGATTGCATAAGAAATGTGTTTGATTAGCCAATTCCTTGCCTTTAAAATTCCTTTCCAAGCTGAAGAGTGGTATGTTCTTGTTGAAATTTCCCAGATTGATTCCTTTGAAAGATACCTAGCAGAAACCCATTGTGACCATAAGGAACATTTGTTTTGCAAAAGATCCCACAATTGTTGTACCAGGCATGCTTGATTCCAATCTCTAGTATTTCTCAAATTTAGCCCCCCTTCATCTTTCGGTTTGCAAATGCTATCCCAATTTACCATATGCATTGCCTTATCATTTGTGCCATTCCAGAAGAAGTTCATTAATAACCGTTCAATATCTTGGAGAAGTCCAGCAGGCAGAAGAAATGCATTACACCAATATATAGAGTAGGAGTGCAATACAGAACGGATGAGTTCGAGTCGTCCTGCTTTTGATAGAAGCCTATTTTTCCAAGAAGAAATTCTATTCTTTATTTTTTGTAGGATAGGCTGACAGTGGGTTTTGTGAATGCCTGTGGATATGAGCGGGAGACCCAAATAAGGAACTGGCAGGCTTCCCTCACTAACCCCCAAAGTTTGTGCAATAAAGACCTTATTCTCAACGTGAGGGCTCATATATACTTTACTTTTCGCATGATTTAACTGAAGTCCAGAAACCATACCAAAGTCATACTTTACTTTTCTTTTTCTAGGTAATTTTGAAAATTAGAATGACAATTGTATATTTTATGAAAATACAGCAAAATGTTAGATATAAATCTAATGTTTGTACACCTAATAAGAATAATCATATATATGTTTTTATTTTTTATTTTTTTTTTTTTTGGTAAGTAAAAGTAAATTATATATATATATATATATATGTTCAATGAATATATATATATATATATATATATAAGAAGCAATAAAAAAATAATGTTTTTAAGAAGCAATAATATTGCTTTTCGATTTTGATTGAAGATGCCTTATGTTCAATGAAACTATCCTTGATGTTTTAATAAAATAATGTAATGATGATTTGAGATTATGCTTAATGAGTTTGTCTTTCAAAATGATGCATGATGATGAATTATTGATCTTTGCCGTAATGAAAGTTCTTTTTCGTTTTAAACGATTATGCATATTTTTGTTTAGCATAAAAAGACAAAGGCTTGCTTGTATGAAATCAAATACTTAGATTAAAACAAAAAGGGAGAATGCATGTTTTCTTGAAAATACCTCTAAAGCTTTTCGATTTTTCAATAAGTGATTCTTAGTGATGAATCTATCTTAAGTAATCTCTTGAAAATGATCTTGATTTGATGATTTGAATTTAAATGAGCTTTATCTTTATTTTTTAAGATTTATAACATGAGATTTCTTTTGCATGAATCAAGATATTATATCATTTGATCTCTTATGTTTCTTTTATCCATTTATAAAAGAAGAGATTTGTTGAAATAAATCATGTCTTGTGGCATTGAAAAATTGAGACATTATGCATGAATTGAGTTCTCATGTGAATCATAAATCATTTACGTTGCCTTCATTAAATTTTCTGAAAAGTGATTTTGATGTTTTGAATTTGAATGAAAAATTTTCAATTGAATCATAAACTTTCTTTTTGATTTCTCTACTTGAGCTATCTTTTATGAGAATAAAAAATTTTCTATCTTTGATTATTTCTTCTTATCATTTACTAAAGAAGAGACTTATGTAAACAAACTATGACCATGATAATGGTTTGTAATGGTTTGAAATTATGCATGTTATATGTTGAAAATTTGAAACCATATTTTGATATCATACATACCCAAGAAATGTTGATTTGACAAATTGAATGAGTTGAAAATGAATGATGATTTTTCTCTTGATTATAACTTGTGATATTTTTTTATGAATTATCATCTTCATTTCTTGATATTTGATGCCATCATGAAGTGAAATATTTTTTATTTGGAATGATGCATTCAATACCTATGATTTTATTATGATGAAGTATATGATGTATTGCATATGATGTGAATCATGATCAAAATTGCCGTGATTTAAATTCAAGGTTTATCTCAATTATGACATTTTGAAATAAGAATGACACTTTATCTTTGTCATAATTTGTAAAGTGAAATAAAGGGAAAAGAATTGCGCCATTGTATTATTATTCCCCTCTTTTTGCCAATGACAAAGGAGGAGAAAAAAAAATTGCTAGTGTGCACATCACGAAAAGAGGCAAACTTGCTAGCTTGCTCATCTCAAAAGAGAAGCAAGTGCTATCTTGGAAATCTCAACGTTTGCTAAGTTACACATTTCAAGAAGATACAAAAATAGTCTATCTTACATACTCTAAAATGATATAAATTTGCTAGCTTGAATGTTCTCATATGATGTAACACTTGCTAAATTTGCTAGGAGAAAAACTTGCAAAGAAGCAAGATTGTTAACTTACATACTTCAAGAAGCAAAAGTTGCCTTCTTGAATCCCTCAAATATTGCTAGCTTATTTTTTAAAATATTATAAAAATTTGCTAGCTTGCATGATGTAGAACTTGCTATCTTGAGCATCACCAAGAATTGCTAGCTTGCAATCTCAAGAGAAGCAAAAGTGTTATCTTGCCTATCTTAAGAAGCAAAACATGCTAACTTGCACATCTAGCAAAATTTACAAACTTGCAAAACTCAAAATTATTGCTAGCTTGCATGATAACAAAACTTGAGATTATACTTATAATATAATGATTTTAAACTTACTAAATGCACTTCTCCTTTTTGTTGATGACAAAGGGGAAGAAGTTATGATAATAATCATACATGGAATGATGTATTGTAAATTTGATATTGCATGATTTTATGATGATGTGTTGCTTGGACTCAAAATTAAATTTTCTTTGACTTAAATTCAACTTGAATTAAGGTTCTATCAATATGGCATATGGGTAGGGGGAGTTAAGGTTAACTCCATCATCAATTGGTTTTTATCATAAAAAAGGGGGAGATTGTTGAATCTCGGATTTTGATGATGAAATCAATTGATGAGTTTATGATCTAATCTACGTTTTTGAGTGACGCAGAACTAGCTTCGATCAAGGAGAGGCAAATTGATTAAAGTATAAAAAATCATATTAGGTTGGAGTGAACATGTCAGAAGATTGGATGTTAGGCCGAAGGATCATTTGACGTGTCGGCAGAAGACTCGTGCCATGAATTCGGGCATCGGGCCGAAGGAGCGGATATTGCACCAAGGAGATCTGAGTTGCAGAGGTCAATATGCTGGTTGGGCAAAATGCTACAAAAGAGGATAATACACTGAAGGATCGGATGAGTGTCGGATGAAACAATGACATGCTAGACAAAGGATTCATGCTTTGTAATCATATGTCTAAGATCAAAGTAGTTTAGGAGGCTAATTGAGTTAGATTTTGGTGTAATCATACTAACTCAATTAGGGGCCAATTGAGCTTTAATTAGGACTAATTTGGGCTCATTGGGAGGCTCATTTAGTGACCCAAAAGTTGGGTCAGGCGGTGGCATCACCAGAACAAGCGGTGGAACCACTTGTGAGTTGGAAAACTCGGAAAACCTGGTCTCCGAGGCTTTCAAACGGTGGTACCATCAATCTGGGTAGTGGTACCACGCAAACATAGTCTCCTAAGCGGTATTATCGTCAGACTGAGCAGTGGTACGGCCTAGTGTTAGGTTGCAGGTGGTGGTACTGCCCGTACCCCAAAATCTCGGGGATTTAAGTTTTAAGCTCCAAATTTAAATCCATTTGGGGCCTATAAATACCTCACTCTTTATTGCTTAGAATGGTAAGAATTCGGTTGAAAGGGGGAAAGATTCCTTGATGAAAAAGAGTTGAAAAAGCTTGAAAAGTGTTGATTGTTCCCCTCCACCCCTTAGAGTTTAGAGTTCATTCTAAGAGAGGTGTGAAACTTGTAAAGGTTCTCTCCTAAGCCTGTCAAAAGGAAAATGGAGTTGTAAGAAGGAGGTTGATATTCGCCTATTAAAAAAAGATCGATAGTGGATGCCGGTGGCCTCAACGGAAGAGGAATCGGTAGAGTGGATGTAGGTCATGACGACCGAACCACTATAACTCGGTTTGCATTTACTTCTTATAATTTACATTTACTGCAAATTGTCCTTTACTTGCTTTACATCCATACACTCTTCTGTATGCTTTCATGTTAACATCTTCTGAAACGGGTTTAATCCAAATGAGATTTTGAACCGATGTAATTTTTATCGCTACACTAATTTAACTCTTAGTGCCGACTCGTTCCTAACACATGAATCACCCCAGATCTAACAGCCCAACACCATTGATGATGGAGATATTCAAGCCCAACCACAAGCCATCCTCGACCATAGAATTGTGATGCGTCGTTGACGTCCCTCTACTGAAGTACTAGTGTATTGGAATAATTTACAACTTGAAGACGCCACATGGGAATCACATGTGGAGCTGAAGACCCGGTTCCCTAAGGTCATGGAACCTCACCCTAGAGGACAAGACTAATTTGGAGAGGGTGAGCTTGATAGGACCCTAGCATGGTTGGGTCCTGGTCCTACTCAACCAAGAAACAACTAATAAAACCTTATGAGATTGTAATAAACCTCACCTAGCCGCCTTTATCCTATAAAGAAGAGTGGCTAGGGTTTATATTTGGGCCTTTGGGCTTCCTAGCTACCGCCCCCTTTTATTGGGTCAATTGGTTAAGGCTCAAGGCAAAAGGGGTAACTCAATTAGGAAGCAGCCCCTAGGGCTAGGGTTTAGAGCCCTATATAAGCATGTAGCTTCCATATCTTTGGGAACAAAATCTATCTACAATTGGAGTCATTTGGCTGACTTCTAGGAGGGTGGAACCCCTATAGCGTTCGAAGTAGTGATCTCCCTAAAAGATCAATCTACATAGAATTCCTTTGGGGTTCTATCAATTTCATATAAGTATGCTCAAGAAAATCATCCATCATGTTTAAAACTGAAAAGTAATACAAACTTATCAAGGTACACATAATTGTTTCTTATAACATACAAGGAATTAATCTTATTTGATATGCAAGTATTATTATAAAAATAAATCACAAATATCATCATGTATAACTTCAAAATCTCATGCATAAAATAAAATCATTAAGCATTGTACTAAAACTTTTTATATTTTTATTAAAACATTAAGCATGCTTTCATTGAACATAAGGCATCTTTAATCAAAATCGAAAAGCAATATAGAAATCAACATGATACACATTATTGCTTCTTAAACACATATATAAGATTAATCTTACTAGGTCTATAAGCATTAGATTAACATTTTGTTATATTTTCATAAAATATACAATTATCATTATAATATATATATATAATATATATAAAACTAATCATGAAAAACACTAAGTAATTTCATGGTAAGGAAAAAGAGATTCGATTGAGTCGCTTACCTTGTTGACGAAAGCCGTCAAAGCGCATTTCACCACCTTGCCCTTGTTTGTTTATTCTTCATCTTCAGATGAAGTTGATTCATCCCAAGCCGCCTTGAATACTTTCTTCTTTTTTGATAGCTTCTTCTTTTTAAGTTCATTTTTACCTTTTGATTCTTATTTTAAGTACTTCTTAAGCTTTATTGTGAGAAGTTCAAGGTCATCATCATCATCACTTAAGTCATCACTCAAGTGCTATTCTATTGTTCGAAGTGTCAAATCCTTCCTGTTCTTTGGAAGGTTGTTCTCAAGCTCTTCATGAGCATTGCAAGTCATGTCATAGGTCATTAATCACCTGATAAGTTCTTCGAGAGGAAAGTGGTTCAAGTTCTTTGATTCTTGTATTTCCATTATTTTTTAATCCTGAATTTTAGAAAGTGATTGTAAAACTTTATTAACAAGTTTAAAATTTGAAAAATATTTACCAAGAGCTTTTAGACTATTGACGACATCCATAAAACAAGTATATATGTCTCCAATAGTCTCGCTTGGCTTCTTTCGAAATAGTTCAAAATCATGCATTAAAAGATTAACTTTAGATTCTTTAACTCTATTCGTGCCTTCGTGAGTGATTTCGAGTATGTGCCAAATGTCAAAAGCCATATCGCAAGTAGAAACCCGATTGAATTCATTTTTATTTAAGGTGCAAAATAGAGCATTCATAGCTCTAGTATTTAAAGAGAAAATATTCTTCTTCAACTCATTCCAATCGTTCATTGGAAAAGAAGACTTTTGAAAACCAAATTCGACTATATTCCATAAATCGAGATTTAAAGAAAGTAAGACAACTCTCATTCAAGTTTTTCAATATGTATAGTCTATCCCACTAAATATTGGAGAACAAACGATAGAAAAGTCCTCTTGAAAGTCGAAAATAGCTATTTCTCTTTAGTGTTAAACAAAGCGAGAAATAACATGGCTATGATACCAACTGTTAGGAATGGGGAGGGGGTAAATTAGTGCAGCAAAAAATTATCAGTTTAAAAAATCTTCATTTTGATTAAACCCTATTCCGATGAAAATTGTTTCTTAAAGATATTAACTTGAAAGCGTATGGGAGCGTAGTGAAACCAATAAGAAGGTAAAGCAGTTTGCAGTAAAAGTAAATTGCTCAAAATGAAATGCAAACCAATTTATAGTGGTTCGGTCATCGTGACCTACATCCACTCCATTAATTCCTCTTCCGTCAAGGCCATTGGCATCCACTATCGATCTTCTTTCTACGGATGAAGATCAACTACCCTTTTACATCCCTCTTCTCCTTTTCACAGGTTTAGGGGACAACCTTTTACAAGCACTCACTCCTCCTTAAACATAATTCTAAACTTAGAACTAGAGGAGGGAACTCTCAAGTAATTGTTACAGCATTTTTCCACTTTTAAGCTCTTTGTGCTTTTGTATGTTAACTAGGGATGAGAGAGGTATTTCTAGGCCTCAAGTAGATTCAAACTTGGAGCCAAAAAAGGTCTCATCCTGGGTTTCCTAGGTCCTAACGGTACCACCACCTATGTTGGGCGGTACCACTACTAGTTGTCATCATAAAAAAGGGGGAGATTGTTGAATCTCGTATTTTGATGATGAAACCACTTGATATGTGTTTATGTTTTAATCTGCATTTTGAATGACGTAGGATGCTCCGATCAGGAAGAGACAATTAAAGCAGAAAAAATCATGTTGTGCCGGAGGAATATGTCAGAAGATTAGACGTCGGGCCGGTGGATCGGTCGACGTATCAACAGAAGGCTTCGGGTCATGGACTCGGGCATCGGGCCAAGAAGAGCGGGTACTGTGCCAAGGATATCGGATTCGCGGAGTCAACTGGCCGATTGGGCAATAGGCCGCAGGAGAGGACGATGCGTCGAAGAATCGGACGAAGCGTCGAGGGACCAATGACATGCCGGACAACTTGGTTAATTGCTTAGGATTAATTGTCTCGATCGAAGTTTTGATTTACATGTGCAGGATTAACTACGATGAAAGTAAGACATGCAGTAGGAGTTGCGCCAGAGTCAAGACTTTGATAACGTTGGGAGTTTGAGAATTCGACGGAAGTTCAGACGATCGTTGGAGGTTCTGTAGGAACAAATCCGAGAAGTCCAGGAGCTTGCCAAAGAAGCTCGTCGGAACTCGCCAAGTGGATCATTGCAAATCCAGGAGTTTGTCGGAAGTCCGCCGGAGAATCACCGAGGATTCATCGGATGATCGACGGAAGCTCGCCGGAAGAAGCGATTGACGCACCAGAGCAAGTTGCAGTAAATGTCTTAAGAAATTCGCAGTTAGCACGATGATTAAGTTAGAAATGGGAGGTGATCCCATTAACTTAATTTTGGGGCAATTGGGCCCTTCACAGACCGAAATTGGGCCGAATGGATCAACCCATTCGGACCCAGATTACTTGGCCAGAGGTGGCACCGCCTGGGTCAGCGGTGGCACCGCCCAGGGCTCAGTCTCTAAGCTCTGGCTGGGCGGTGCAACCGTCTCTGACAAAGGTGCAACCGCCTGAGCTCGGTCTCCGAGCTCTGGCTGGGCAGTGCAACCACCCCAGTCAGGCGGTGGCACCGCCTGAGCTCGGTCTCCGAGCTCTGGTAGGAGGTGCAACCGCCCCTGACAGGAGGTGGCACCGCCCAAAGGCTCAGTCATCGAGCTCTGCTAGGCGGTGCAACCGCCAGACCCTGGAATTCCGGGAATTGATAGTTTTGAGCTCGAAATTCAAACTGGGTTGGAGCCTATAAATACCCCACCCCTTCAGCAATGAAAGGGTAACAAAAACACACCGAAATCCTGATCTTATTCTGTGATTTTTAGAGCTCATAAGTATTGTAAAGGCCAAAAGTTCTTCTCCCTCTTTTCTTCCAAGTTTTGATCTTTCAATAGAGGAGAGAAAAGTTTGTAAGGGTTGTCTCCTAAGCCCGTCAAAAGGAGTGAAACTGTAAAAGGGTGGTTAGCTTTCGCCTATTGAAGGAAGGCCTCTAGTGGAAGTCGGTGACCTCATCGGTGGAGGAAGCCAGAAGTGGATGTAGGTCAAGATTGATCGAACCACTCTAAAATTACGGTGCTCTCTAGTTTGCATTTACTTTGAGCATATTATCTTTATTGCAAACCTCCTCAATAGCTTACTGCCTTTTGCGCATTTCGAAGACTGAGCCTCTAGGCGGTGCCACCTGTCACGCCCCTCAAAATATCGATAATATTAAAAAATTTTCAACACAAATCCATCCAGGATCCAATCACACATTTGAGATCACTAAGAAAACATTTAGATCAAAATTTCACCTCTATAATCTACAAATTTATAAACCCTATGCAGTTCATAAACATACAACACATCGCTCGATGATTCACAAAATCTGAACCCAACTCACCAAAATAATAACCACAACATAAATTCACAAGTGTGGGAGTCTATACAGTCATAAAACCAACATTTACCATAAGTTCATGTCATTACACGAATTAAACTTAACATTCCATAATCCTAAACATGAGAGGTCCTTTAAACTTATACAAAATCCACAAGTTTAGATTCATCGTCAATATTTCATTAGGTGCAGAGTGTGCTTATACAACAAAAACATATATATTAATAAAGATCTGCCTAAAATCTTTTAGCTTTCCACTGCCTCAGCCAAATCTTAACATTTAAGCGAGCGACAAGCTATCCTAAAAAATTTATACAACAACGGGGTGAGCATACAAAGCTCAACAAGTGACTAACATATCCATGGTAAAAGAGGGCAATTTCCAAACAAATAAGGTTTCAAAATGCTTAACTTCATTCAAAGTTGGTTCTCAATGGTTTTTCCTCCTTACTTTCCTCCTTTATGCGAAGTTTTAATGAAAAATAAAAAGAGAGAAGTTGATGGAAGCCATCTCGTTAAATATTTATAACTTTTAATGTGAGAACTTTTGAATGATATCATGTCATGAATGCTTGAAATATGATTTGTATGAATTTCTTTATAATTTGAAATATGACATGAATTTTTACCACACTTGCATTTATTGTTGAATCATTCTCTCTTTTGTTGATGACAAAGGGGGAGAAATAATACCAAAATATGGTAAATTGATGATAAAATTATGCAATTTATTGATGATAAATATATGCAATTTTACACTTGAAAAGTTTTCATGTTAACTTTTCTTCATTATGATAAGATATCTAGAGCTTAACTTG
This sequence comes from Musa acuminata AAA Group, assembly GCF_036884655.1. Lineage (NCBI taxonomy): Eukaryota > Viridiplantae > Streptophyta > Magnoliopsida > Zingiberales > Musaceae > Musa > Musa acuminata. The sequence goes on along the minus strand of NC_088336.1, from coordinate 10,604,045 downwards.
TAATTTTACAAATTGATATCTTGCCATAGAATGAATTACTATGTTTGTCATCCTTCATATTTGAAATATCAAGACTTGAATATGGATGTCATGCCTTGACATCATTTTCAGAATGTTACATCATGATAGGAATCATGATGTGTGTATTGATAAGTTTAAATAAACTTAACTTATCAATATGTCTCTTGAGTTCAAAGGCTTTGAATTCAAGAATGACTTTTCTCAAGTATGGCATATAGATAGGGGGAGTTAAGGTTAACTCCATCATCAATTGATTGTCATCATCAAAAAGGGGGAGATTGTTGAATCTCAGATTTTGATGATGAAGTCAATTGTAATTTGTTTGATCTAATATGTATGTTGAGAAAAGTGTGCAGGATTAACTATGATGGTAGTAAGACTTGAAGCAGGTGTTGTGCCGGAGTTAAGATCGAGATCACGTTGGGAGTTCGAGAGTTCGTCCGAAGTTCGAACGTTCGTTGGAAGTTCTGAAGGAACCAACCGAGAAGTCGAAAACCTTGCTATAGAAGCTCGTCGGAACTTGCCAAGAAGATCATCGCAAAGTCCAGGAGCTTGCCGGGAGTCCACCAGAGCATTACCGAGAGTTCGTCAGATGTTCGCCGAAAGTACACTAGAAGCTCACCGGAAGTACGATTGACGCATCGGAACATGAATTGTAGTAATCATGTATTAATTATCATAGTTAGAGTATAAATTAAGTTAGAATTGCTAGTCATAGGTGTCCAACAAGCCAATCACGTGAGTGATGGCACGTGTGACTTGATACAGAATCTTTTTGTTTATTATATTTTGGCATATATCACTTTATAACTATTGCATATATGCATATATATATTGTGATGTCCTTGGATTTGTGCAATGTGAATCAAATCGTGATGAGATCACGAAAATGAGATCGATTCACCTTTAAACACATATCCTAAATAATCCCGGTCATAGGTTACTCGAGAGGGACATCATGATAACCGGACAGACTGGTGTGCTGTATACCCGTCCATATGATGGATGCAGATGGTCTCATAGCTGCTCATGTAGGGACACTAGGGATACAGTACAAGTGCTAATTGGAGAATGAGTTCACTGATTGATCCGCTTACGGAATGCTGGATGGTTGATGATGCCTTATTGTCAAACAGCGATTCCGTAGTCCTAGTGGTATATCTGGTCCTTAGACTTGAGACACAAAGGATGTCCTGTTAGAGTGCTCCACTCTTTGATACCAGACTTATAGGTTTGGCTGTCCCAGATCTAGTACAGGTGGTCATTGGGAGTGGTAGTCGACATTACGAGGGCTATTGAGTGTCGATAGAGGATCATCCACTCTCGGCGTCATGAGAGGAATATCCCATGTGTTCTTGCTCAAACAAATCCCTGGCTAGGGTCATTCAGGTTGAGAGAGAAAGAGTTCTCTGGGAGAATTCGATTAGAGCGAGACTTGAGTAGAAACCGTATGGGTTTGACAGCACCATGCTCGATATACGATCTCTGGGATATTTGATGGATGAGGGACTATAGGTGCACGATAACTGAGGACAGACAGGTCCAATGGATTGGATTCCCTTGTATCATTTGGGGACTACGGTGTATTGGCCTAGTATGTCCGTAGTCGATGAGTCAAGTGAATTATTATAGAGATAATAATTCACTGAGTTAGAAGGAGTTCTGACAGGTATGACTCATAGCCAGCTCGATATTGGGCCAAGAGGGTCACACACATATGGTAGGTATTGCGATGAGTAGAGGTTCGGATATGAGATATCCGACGGAGCCCTTGTCTTATTGGATATCTAATAAGCCCCTGAATTATTGGATCCCATGGACGAGATCCAATAAGAGCCCATGAGAGATTATTGGATAGAGATCCACTAATCTAAAAGGCTTGGGTTATTGGATGCAGATCCAATACCCACTAGGCGAGGATCCATTAGGGTTTGACAGGGGACCTCTATAAATAGGAGGGATTCAGAGTCTCATAGGATAGAGCCTTTGCTTGCCTCTCCTATTCTCCTTCCCCTCTCCACCTCAGAGCAGGCTTGGAGTTTTGAGGAGCGTCGTCATAGCTCTACTGTGTGGATCACCGCTAGAGAGGAGGACGCTTGACCTCCTTCACCCTCTCCTAAAGATCTGCAAGGAAACAGGGATATACGATCTCCCTAGGTAACACAATATACTCTATATGTAGTTTTCAGTTTCGCGGATTTTGCGTACCAATCTTCGCACGACGACAAACATCTCCTTGGGAATCGAGGATTTTATTTTTCTTGTTCTTTTGCTGCACATGTGATGTCACCCCCAAGATTCTCCAACATGGATTGGGAGGTAATCCCACTAACTTAATTAAGGGCCAACTGAGCCCTAAGTTGGGCTGGTTTGGGTCGAATTTAAGGCCCAACTAGGACCCATAATTCTCGATCGGCAGTGGCACCGCTTAGAAAGTAGTGCCCCTGGATTCCTGGGCAGTGGTACCACCGGCAGTAGTGTTGCTAGCGGTGGTACCACTCTTGTTCGACGGTGGTACCGCCTAGGGTAATATCAGCGATGGTAGTATCGCCCAATAACGGTAATGGTACTGCCAGTACCCCGGATTCCGGGGATGAGACACTTCTTGGCTCCATTTTTTAAAGCCATTGGGGGGGGTGAATTAGTGCAGCCGACGGGGCTGGCAGCCCATGGGCAGAGGTGCCTGCGGTCGCTTCTCCCGCGGGGTAAGGCGTCGTAGGGCAACTGCGCCTGCCGCCACTGCTCCCGCGGGCGAAACCTCCCTGTAGGGGCGGCCGCCCAGGGGGACAACGCCGCCTGTGGGCATTGCCCTACGGGCAGAACCGCCCGCGAAGGCGGCGGCGCCCGCAAGGGCAGCACCGCCTGCGGGCGCTGCCCCGCCAGTAGAACCGCCCGCGGGGGTGCCCACCCGCAGCGGTAGCGCTGCCAGCGGGCGTGCCACCTGCAAGCGAGGGCAGTGCCCTCGCCCCACCGCATAGGCCGCCGCCAACAGGGTGGCGATGGCGGGGGCAGCAGGGGAGTAGGGCATTAGGGCTTTCTTGGGCAAAAAGATAGTTTTACCCTTGTGAATTTCAGAAATTCAAATTCTGTCCTTTTTTCTAAATTATGAAAATACCCCTATGAATTCAGAAATTCCCTATATGTCCCTAATTTCATAAAATACTAATTAATTAAAAGGTTTAGTTGATTATTATTTTTATCATTATCTAGTAGTCCTACATGATGATGATTAATTATAATGTGATGTATGTTGTACGGATCGATGATCATGGACCGTGTGATGTGTGTACTTGTGATTATTATTATTGGGGTCTGCGAGCCTTCATTATATTTCTCATTTATTGTTGGGCCTGCGTGCCTATGATTAAGTTGTAATAATATCAGGAGGCGTAGCGGGAGCGTGGATGCGATAGCGGGACCCACAAGATGGACGATCGCGATGCATGGAGATGCATCGAGATGTTGACAGAACCGACGAGGACGAGATGGATGATCACAGGGCATGGAGATGCACCGTTGCACACATAGATCTTGATGTGAGTGATTAGGCCTACTGGCTCGGGCCTAATCACATTAGGTTGTGGTCCATGATCATATGGTGTGATTGCTTATACACATACTAGATATGTATATATATTTGCATGCGATATAGATATATATTAAATATGTATATGTGTGATATGTCATATTAGGAGATTAAATCATAGAAACATCGCTCTCGATAATATTAAGTCGGTAAACATGAGGCAATTAGATTGACCCACGTGGCCTTCCATCGTTATAAGTAGGAACCGATTCCCGGTGAAGGTTGAGTTGGTCGAGTCCCTCAAGACTCACCTATATCGTGATTCGCTATCTTACTTACGACATAGAGATGTCACCAGTGACCTGAGGACATGGTATGCTTGGTCGAGTCCCTCGAGGGTATATCATCAAATCAGACTCAACTTGTAACGAAGGTGTTGACTTAACCGAGCATTATGGTTGGTCGAGTCCCTTGAGACCATGGTGATTCGGAGGCCGAACAAGACGGGAATCACAAGGAGTTGTGATCGGCAAGAGTTGTACCTTTTAGGCTCAGTATGATTGGTCGAGTCCCTCGAGGTTGCAATAAGACGCTGATTGGATCCTGATCCCCACTAGAAGTCTGTCGGAGACTTCCGTTTCACGTGCTGAGGGTGTCGCGTGACTCGTTAGCAAAATAGTGAGAGCATATTAAGATAGAAGTACATATCTTGATAGTTTATTTCTTGTAAAATCTGCATGTTATTCATTTCTGCTATATCTTTATATTTAGAAAATGTTGCTTTCAAATCCCTTACGTGGCATACTTGATATCAACTGCCTCACTGGTCCAAATTATACGGATTGGCTCCATAACTTGATAATTGCTCTCACGGCGGAGAAAATCGTATACGTCCTTGATACAGTGATGCCTACGCCCGAAGAGGGGGCAAGCGAGGATGAGATCGCTCGGTACGTAAAGTACATTGATGACTCCACTCTTGCTCAATGCTAAATGTTGGGCTCTATGACTCCTGAGTTACAGAGACAACATGAAAAGATGGATGCCAGATCCATTCTCCTACATATTTGTAAATTGTTTGAGGAACAGGGATGTCACATCCCTAAAAAATAATTGATAATAATAAAATTCAAGAAAACAAATCAATCCAGGATACAAACTAACATTTGAGGTCACTAAGAAAACATTCAGATCAAAATTTTACCTCTATAATCTATAAATTTATAAACCCTGTGCAATTCATAAACATACAACGCATCGCTCGATGATTCATAAAATCTGAACCCAAAACACCAAAATAATAACCACAACATAAATTCACAAGTGTGGGAGTCTGTATAATCACCAAACCAACGTTTACCATAAGTTTATATCGTTACGCGAATTAAACTTAACATTCCAGAATCTTAAACACGAGAGGTCCTTTAAACTTATACAAAATCCACAAGTTTAGATTCATTGTCAACATTTCATTAGATACAAAGTGGGCTTATACAACAAAAACATATATACTAATAAAGATCTGCCCAAAATCTTTTAGCTTTCCACTGCCTCAGCCCAATCTTAATATTTAAGCAAGCGACAAGCTATCCTGAAAAATTTATACAACAACGGGGTGAGCATATAAAGCTCAGCAAGTGACTAACATATTGTTAGGACTCTAGCTTGGAGAGTCCTAATTGAGAGGGATATTCATGTAAAACTGTTAGGACTCTAGCTAAGAGAGTCCTAATTGAGAGGGACATTCTATTAGGACTCTAGCTAGGAGAGTCCTAATTGAGAGGGGCATTCATGTAGGAGGTTTTTTCTTAGAGAAGAATTAGGAGTTGTAAGGGAATAGGAGTCTTGAGTAGGAGTCCTATTAGGAGTTGGTTAGAAGTAAGAGTCTTAAGTAGGAGTCCTATTAGGAGTTAGGGTTTCGAAGCCTTATAAATAGTCATGTATTCCTTCTCTTTTCATAAGCAATAGATGAATCTTTTCTGCAGCCTTTGAGCAGCAACTTGGAGGGAGGAACCCCTATAGAGTTCCAAGGAGGCCGATCCCCTAAAGAGATCAACCCCAAGTTTAGAATCTGCAAGGGTTCTAACACCTGGTATCAGAGCAGCGTTCTTGGCGTCTCGCTGCCCTTTCACAGCCATCCATCAACCCTCCACAACCATCCAAAGCAATTCCCACAATTGCTTAAAAGATCGTCACCGAATTCCGCCATCATCTCCACCACCACGGATCATCCTTTGATCTCCCCGTGAATTGCAATAGGTTCTGGTTTCCTACCTTACTGCTGCTGCAATTTAGTTATCCTTATTCGAAAATCCAAAAAAAAAAAAAAAAATCGTTCCTATATTGCTGCATAAACTTTTCGTCACAAAGTTTTCATCTCTACGACGAAAGATATATTGCAGAATTCCAGCCGCATATCACCATCTGTTTGATCTTGCTACTGTTCTTTTTCTATCCAAATTTCTACGAAATTTTTATGACATCTTTGACACTTCTTAACAGTGGATTTCCCATTGGTTTCATCAAAAAATTCTCAATATAAACTACTGATCTTTTATGTCCAATCTGCTGCACTTGAATTGCAGAATTCAAGCCGCATAGCACCATCTGTTTGATCTTGCTACTGTGCTTTTTCTATCCAATTTTCTACGAAATTTTTATGACATCTTTGACACTTCCTAACAGTAGATTTCCCTTTGGTTTCATCGAAAAATTCTCAATATAAACTACTGATCTTTTATGTCCAATCTGCTACACTTGAAAATCTATGCTGCAGAAAATTTCAACTGCATATCGTTGCCTTAACCCATCTATTTGCAATCTTTTTTGAATGAAATTTCTTATAGACTTCATATATCATCTTGGCTTCCATCTAAGATTGATCTATTAAGAAATTCATCTCTAAAAACGATTTTATGTTGCCGTAAATTTTCATCGTAACCTGCTGAAATTTTTCGACGATAATTCTGCAATTGCAACTTGCACCAATTTCTTTGCTGTTATACTGCCGAAATTTTCTTGATTAAATTAGATATCCTTGCTGTCATATAAACTGTGATTTTGCTATCAATTCCCTCCTCAATTCTCTTAAGTTTTTGGTGGAAATTACGTCGAGAAACCGTTGTTTCTTCGACGACAATTCTACTCTTACAAGACAGCACATACTTGCTGCAACTTCCACGGATTTCTGTCAAACCTTTGCTACCATCTACCACAGATCCAAAACTTTCATCCAGAGCCCTAAAACTCTACCAAACCACACCCTCAAACTGCACCCAAAACAGCCACAAAACAAGCCTAAACCATAGCCTACATCCACCAATCCACCAACACTTTCGACCATCACTTCTCTCAACCTATACATGCCTTTAACCCAACAGCAAAAGAGAGATCTTAACATCATTGATTTGGGGCCATATACTATGGCATCTAAGGAGGCAATCAATGCTAAATTCGAAGCCTTGGAGGCGCGAATGGAGGATAAGATTCGGACGCTCTTTACCGAACTCAGATTGGGCCGACCACTAAGCCCGAAGAAATCATATCAAGGAGAGAGCTTTGCCCAATCACACCAAGCCCGAAGAGATGACTTCCAAGAGAGGGGAAGCTCTATGACCAACCCCAACTATCCATGCATGAGAGTGGACTTCCCTAGATGGGAAGAAGGAGACCCGATTGGTTGGATTTCGCATGCGGAGCGATATTTTCGGTACCACAAAACCGCGGATGTATCTATGGTGAAAATTGCAGCTATACATCTTGAAGGGGATGCTATTCAATGGTTTGACTGGTTTGAACATACTTATGGAGTCCTTTCATGGCGACAATTCAAAGAAGAACTGCTGATTCGCTTCAGACCAACCGATTACGAGAATATTGACAAACAACTAGCAAAGATCCGACAAACCTCCACCATTCAGGAGTACCAAACCAGGTTTGAAAGGTTATCTAATCAAAATCATGATTGGTCTCAAAAACAGCTATTGAGGACCTTCATTGAGGGCTTGAAGCCGGAGATCCGAGGAGAAGTTAAAGCGCGACAACCGTATACGCTTATGGCAGCCATCTCTTTCGCACGACATCAAGAGGAGCAATTGAACCATGAAGCTCGGAGGACTAGGGTCACTCCTCAACCAGTAATATTGAAGCCCTCAGCCCCCCCTACTGTCGACCAAGTCCCTGCACCAAAGAGGTTAACAGGAGAAGAGCTTCGGGACCGATATGCGAAGGGGTTATGTTGGCATTGTGACGAGCCGTGGAGCCGTGAGCATCGCTGTAGTAAAGGAGGACTTCTTATGATTGAACCGATAGAAGAAGAGGTCATTGAACATCCAAAAGAGAGCTTTGAACATGAAGAAGAAGATGCAGAAGAAGAGCCAAAACCGACCGAAGTTACGGTACATACACTAGCTAGCTACTCAAACCCGCAAACGATGAAAATTGGAGGCCTTCTCAAACAACAACCAATCACTGTTCTCATCGACACGGGCAGTACTACTAACTTCCTAAATAGTAAGCTTGCTATTCGGATATCATTACCTATCGAGAATCGCTGCAGGTTTGATGTTAAGGTCACCGATAGACGGATTTTGAATTGTGATCATAGGCGCTTGCAGGAGAAACTATTGCTACAGGACCAAGAGATAATTGCAGATTTCTTCCTTCTCCCTCTTAACAATCATGAGGCCATGCTCAGAATTAAATGGTTGACGACATTAGGTGATATTTCCTGGAATTTTATGAAACTAATTATGAAATTTTACAGTAAGGAGAAACAGGTGACATTGCACGGGAAACATGGGGGCGACATAACAACGATTTGCACACAACAAATGGAGAATGTTTTGCATAAAGCATGCAACGACTTTTTGGTACAACTTGAGCAGCAAACTAAGGGAGAGCCAATAGAATTTGAAGATCCAATTCTACTTCCTTTGCTTGCTGAATTTTCAAATATATTTGATGAACCGCGCAACCTACCTCTTACCTATCGGCATGATCATTGTATAATGATTCTTCCAGGCAAATCTTCAGCAAATGCTCAGCCATATCAGTATCCACATCTCCAGAAGGATGAAATAGAAAGGATTATAAAAGAGATGCTCGAAACAGGAGTTATTCGGCCAAGTTGCAACCTCTACTCTTCGCCGGTGCTACTTGTACGCAAGAAGGACGGAACAAGGCGAATATGTGTTGATTACCGAGCTCTCAATGGCATAATCATCAAGGACAAATACTTTATTCCAATAGTAGATGAATTGCTAGATGAAAGGGAGCACAAATCTTTACAAAGCTGGACCTTTGATCCGGGTATCATCAAATATGAGCATGCGAAGAAGACATATGGAAAACCACCTTTTGAACACACAACAACCACGAATTTTTGCTTTCTGCAACAAAAGGTGGAATATCTTGGGCATATCATATCAGAGGAAGGTGTGGCAGTGGACCCCTTCAAAATTGGAGCAATGCAAAACTGGCCGACCTCGAGAAACATAAAATTGCTACATGGCTTTCTGGGTTTAACAGGCTACTACCACAAGTTCGTGAAAAACTATGGAAAGATCAGTGCACCACTTACTTCCTTACTAGAAAAAGATGTCTTCCAATGGTTGGACAGAGCCTCCGCTGCCTTCGACAAACTTAAGGCAGCCATGACGACGACGCCGGTGCTAACACTACCAGATTTCAACCGACCCTTCATTATTGAGGCCGACACATCTGGAGTCAGAATTGGAGTCATTCTCATGCAAGATGGTCGACCACTCGCATACACTAGCAAGGCATTATCTCCCTCCTATCAAAATAAGTCAACATATGATAAGGAGATGCTCGCCATTGTGCGCGCAGCAACGAGGTGGAGATTGTACTTGATCAGGCGATACTTTCATATCAAGACCGACCATAAAAGCCTAAAATATTTCTTGGAGCAGAAGATATCTTCCCCCAAGCAGCAAAAATGGGTAACAAAACTTCTTGGATTTGATTTTGAAATAACTTACAAAAAGGGGAATGAGAATGTTCTTGCAGATGCGCTTTCGCAGCTACCCGAGCAAGTTGAAGTTTCGACCGTTTCACTTCCAACCAGCGACTTCCTTGAGGATATTAAGATGGAATGGCAAGAAGATTCAGATACTAGTAAGATTATAAAAAAATTGGAGGAAGCATCAAGCCCCATGGCTCATTACAATTAGGACTCAAAAGAATTACACTATAAGGGACGCATTGTGCTTGTGACAAATTCTACTTGCATCTTCAATAGCAGATTTTGGACAAAGTTATTCTATATGCAGGGTACTAAATTGAAAAGGAGTACGACATATCACCCACAAACCAACAGCCAACCGGAAGTTTTAAACAGGTGCTTGGAGACAGCCCAAAGCCACCCACCAAATATGACTACCCAAAGAGAACTCCAGACCCAGCCAAGTGCCATTATTGACCGACGGATCGTGACTCGACGACGACGACCCACTAATGAAGTGCTAATACAGTGGGCGAACCTACCAAAAGAAGATGCCACTTGGGAGAACTATGACGACTTGAAGATCAAATTTCCAGAATTCATGAATCATCAGCCTCGAGGACAAGGCTGATTTGAAGAGGGCGGGTCTGTTAGGACTCTAGCTTGGAGAGTCCTAATTGAGAGGGATATTCATGTAAAACTGTTAGGACTCTAGCTAAGAGAGTCCTAATTGAGAGGGACATTCTATTAGGACTCTAGCTAGGAGAGTCCTAATTGAGAGGGGCATTCATGTAGGAGGTTTTTTCTTAGAGAAGAATTAGGAGTTGTAAGGGAATAGGAGTCTTGAGTAGGAGTCCTATTAGGAGTTGGTTAGAAGTAAGAGTCTTAAGTAGGAGTCCTATTAGGAGTTAGGGTTTCGAAGCCCTATAAATAGTCATGTATTCCTTCTCTTTTCATAAGCAATAGATGAATCTTTTCTGCAGCCTTTGAGCAGCAACTTGGAGGGAGGAACCCCTATAGAGTTCCAAGGAGGCCGATCCCCTAAAGAGATCAACCCCAAGTTTAGAATCTGCAAGGGTTCTAACACATATCCATGTCAAAAGAGGATAATTTCCAAAGAGATAAAGTTTCAAAATGCAAGGCAGAATATAAGAATTCATAGACGTAATATCATTAGGTGCAGAATCACAAATTTCATTTCAATGAAACATATTGGGTTCATAACAGATGGGGCATAGAGTAATTGGAGCATATCAGCAACAAATGAAACATTTTTTTTTTTTGTAAGTAAAAGTAAATTGATTATGTGTAACGTTTCTACAAATAGCTTTGTCTATACAAGTCATAGACAAAGTCAGGTAACTCATTGAGTACACATGTGGTAGTTATGACTACACATGTTGTAGACTTTAACTCCTAACTGTAACAAGCATGTTAAGATGTGCCAAGACTACCATTGGTTACAGCATTTAACATCGTTGCCAAGATCTTTAGCTAATAGTAAAATTGAATTTGATAAAAATATCTCTTTCTCTTCGTGTAAAGTGCTCCATTTTGAGATTATGCTCCATGCATGATCTTGAGTCTCTAATAATCTCTGTCAAGAGCTGAGCATTGTTTGTGTGTTGACATTCAAAGATTCTGCTACATCTCTCCTTCCACATCCACCAAATAGCACATCTGAAAGTAGCTTTTGCCAATTGTGTAAGAGGTCCTTTTCTTGAGAAACTTTGTATGAGGTCGCCTAATTCTTGATGCAAGTTTGGTTGCGGCAGCCTATTGAGTTCAAATCGCTGGAGAATCTCCTTCCAGGTCTACCAATGAAATTGAATTGACAGCCATTCTTTTTGTCCTCTACCTTAAGTTGAATGAATTGATCAGTAGCAGAAATAAACCAAGCATTAATAGAGTTAGGATGCCATAAGACCCATATTCTACCAAAAGTTTCATTTGAGTCATTGGTAAATAGTTCTGCGTCCGGCCATATTAAATTCTTTTGAGCTTGAACGTGCGATTGTTTAATTTTCGTTTCTACTAGAATAACAATATCACATGCGGCAGACTTGATTATTCTATTGAGCTCCCGACATTTTTCCGGCTTATTAAGTCCGCGAACATTCCAACATGTTATCTTCATCAGTAATAAAGAAATGAAAAGGTGGTAAGGTATTCATCCTACGACTTTGGATGGACTGTACCATCCTTTTTCTTATCCTTCGGTTTTGTATTTTCCTCCCGCACAATATCCTTACCTTTTATGACTTTATTTCTATATTTATCCACTTCATCTATAGCTTGCAAATTTTTAAACTTTAAAATACCTTGAATTATGTGGTCTTGATTGGCAGGGTTTGTTGAAGCACGATAAGATTGTTGCAGCACAATTTCCTGGATAGTACTTGTTGGAGTAGCTTGGCTAGAGAGGTTTGTTGGGGCATGAGTTTGTTGAGACAGAATATCCTTGTTGGCGATGTTTGTTGTGGCTTGAGTTTGTTGAGGAGGAATATCCTTGCTGGCGAGATTTGTTTGGGCCTGAGTTTGTTGAGTTATTGTGGACGGATCCAATGATATTGGAAGAGATGAAGTTCCTGACTTATGTTTCTCCTGTCCACTAGTACCAAGGGAAACCTCTATTGTGGAAGGCTCCGACATTATAGGAAGAGATATAATTTTGGATTTGTCCTTCTGTCCGCGGTGCTGTCCTTGTGAGTCGGAATGCTCAATAGTCTTCGCCACCATCGGTGCTACTGCCATTAGAGTAGACTCGCTTTGTTGCGGAGGCGCTTGACGTGGTCGATAGACCTTTGTGATTTGTTTTGGAGTTTGCTGACAAGCTCCATTTGCATGACCAAAAGATAAGCAATGCTGACATCGTTGTGGCTTCCAAGAATATGAGACATGTACCTTCCGAGTGTTCCCGTCAAGATCACGATAGAAAACCTCATTTGGAAGATCTTCGTCAGAAGAAACCAGTACACATGCTCGTGCAAATGCTAATCTCGTCTGAGCAACTGTTGCTTTGTCGATGTAGAGTGGCTGTCCCAGAGTGCTGCATAACTTTGCAATAAAACGTCAACTCCAAAGATGTAGAGGAAGACCTTGAAAGGATACCCATAATGGAATAGACTGTAGGCTATCTAACTCCAAACGGACATCAGGAGACCAGCGTCGTAGAATCATTGGATGGCCGCGAATAGTCCAGAATCCTTCGAGGACTCGTTGTAAATCTTCTTCAGAGTATAGCTTGCAAACAAAGAATCCGTTCTCCAGCATATGAAGATCAAATGACGATATTCCCCATCGAGTTTTGATAAATGAGGATAGTGGGAAATAAGATGTTTTGAGACCTACCACATAGCCAACAATCGCCATAGACCATGTCTCAATAAGCTCTGCTGAATCAGCAGTCTCGTATACAGCAATCTTCTTATCAGCCTGAACTTCTGGAGTAAAGAATTCCAAGCTTAGATCCGGACTTCCAACCGGAGCCTTGAAGAGGCTAGTCCAAGGCCTAGGGTCACTGGAAATGAGGGCAGGCTGCCGCGATCTAGAGCGCGATCTACTTCGATGTTGTTTCGTCGAAGGAGTTTCTCTCTGGAGAGGATATGGAGGAGGAGCCAATTGAGGGTTAACGGTAGGGAGTCTTACCATCGTATCAACTCGCTCGCCACCATCGCCAGCCCTAGGGGCCGTCGCTGCCATGTTTGATCCCTCTTCTGGTCGCGGCTATAGAATCATCTCCATAGGGAAAAACCACCGTCGCAGTCGCAGTATATCAGATTGCCGCTACAGTACCGTCGCCCTAGGGAGATCTGGTCGCCGCTATAGTATCGTCGCCCTTGGGGAGAAGCCAACGCTGTAGGAGATCCGATCACCACTATAGTAAGGGAGATCAGATCGTTGCTATAGTATCGTCGCCCGTGGGAGAAAGCCAACGCTGCAGGAGTCAGATCGCCCTAGGGAGATCTCATCGCCGCTACAGTGTCGTCGCCACTACAGTACTGTCGCTGCTATAGTGTCGTCGCCGTCGCTACAGTACGTCGCCCTTGGGAAACAGCCGACGCTGCAGGAAATCAGATCGCCGCTACAGTGTCGTCGCCTGTCGCCCGTGGGAGAAAGCCGACGCTGTAGGAGTCAGATCGCCCTAGGGAGATCTGGCCGCCGCTACAGTGGTCGCCCTAGATCTGGTCGCCGCTACAGTGTCGTCGCCGCTGCAGGAGTCAGATCGCCCTAGGGAGATCTGGCCGCCGCTACAGTGTCGTCGCCGCTACAGTGGTCGCCCTAGATCTGGCCGCCGCTACAGTGGTCGCCGCTACAGTGTCGTCGCCGCCCTAGATCTGGTCGCCGCTACAGTGGCAAGAATGATAAGGACAAGTTTACCAATAAAAATATGATTGGAAATGAATTAGAAAGTGATAACAAGAGGTTCAAGACATTTGGATTTGAAATAGGAAGTTACCACAAAAGTATATAGGAAGTTACCACTAATAGGAAGCACACGCGGAACAACAAAACATACATGTGCCTTTACGAGTCAATACAATGCAAGCAACAATCTCTCACAATTGTATTCAGATTTGGAATGAAATGAAAGCAAGAGTATATATGGATTCCAAGCAATCATATATAGCTCAATTCAAATAAGAAGGTTAGATGAATTCAATATCCAAAGGAATGAAACTAGAATAGGCACATATAGAAAGCAAATGCGGAACAATGGGATATACATGTGCCTATATGAGTCAATGCGATATAGCATAAACGTTACACAAAATATTTCAAGAATGTAAATAATTTATAGACAAGAGCAAACCAGAATTCAAGCACTAACATAATCCTCAATTGAGCGAAGGGGACTGAATGGAATCTATTTCCAAACGAATGAAATAGAATACGTGAATTCGACCAAAGCTCGATTTCTGACAGAATTCAAGAGGCACATTGAACAAATACTTCAGATTATCAATTATGCTCCATTTACCTTAAGAAATCTACTGTTGAAAGATATATCAATCTATTTTCTGATGTAATAAGTTTCATATGAATCAAGGTTTCCAACACGGAGTTACCATTGATTTAGTGACCAAAGGTCGAAAACTAAATCACTGTTTTGCAGAATCTATAGAGCGGAATCAACAGATAGTAGAATAGACATTATAATTCCAAATTTTCAATCTATAAATTCAAAGAAAGGTTTACAAGTTTAATTTCAAATTAAATTAGTTTGATATAAATCAGAATTTCCAACAGGGACTTATAGGCATTTTTGTATCGAAAGGTCAGAAATTTTGATCCCTGTTTTGCAGCGTCTATAGGCTCATTTAAAACAGACGTTTGGGTAAGTATTCGATGTCCAATTTACTTACCGAAAAAAAAAAAAAAAAAAGTATTCGATGTCCAAAATTTTCAAAATCAGTGTCAAAAGAAAGTTATAAGAGTCTACTTTTAAATAAACATGTTTTTTTTTTTTTGGTAAGTAAAAGTAAATTGATTATGTGTAAAGATTCTACAAATAGCTTTATCTATACAAGTCATAGACAAAGCCAATTAACTCATAGAGTGCGAATGCAATAGTTATGACTACACATGCTGTAGACTATAACTACCTGTGGGTACATTATTTGACATCATTCCCAAGATCTTTAGCTAATAGCAAAATTAAATTTGATAAAAATATCTTTTTCTCTTCGGGTGAAGTGCTCGATTTTGAGATCATGCTCTATACAGGATCTTGAGTCTCTAATAATCTCTTTCAAGAGCTGAGCATTGTTTGTGTGTTGACATTCAAAGATTCTATTACATCTCTCCTTCCACATCCACCAAATAGCGCATCTGAAAGTAACCTTTGCCAGTTGTGTAAGTGGCCCTTTTCTTGAGAAACATTGCATAAGGTCGCCTAGTTCTTGGTGCAAGTTTGGTTGCGGCAGTCTATTGAGTTCAAATCGCTGGAGAATCTCCTTCCATATCCATTTTGTATAATTACAAGCAAAATAAAGGTGGTCAACAGTTTCTTCTTGTTGCAAACAAAGGGAGCATCGGTTAACATGATAGATACCTCTTCTTTTCATATTGTCTATTGTAGGTAGTTTATTGAGAAGGGCCTGCCATGTACATAAGGAGTGTCTTTGTGATCCCGGTCGATCCCATGTCCAACTGCTTGGGACCCACTTGTTATTTCTTTGTCTAATTTGATTCCATACGGATGTGGCACTAAATTTGCCATTGTCATGAGGCCAAATAAGTATATCTGAAGAGTTGTTCCTGATTGGAATAGCTATGATAGTCGGCCAAAGTGATAACATTTCGGGAGAAATAGGATTAGGGAGACACCAGGTACCGTTAGCAATGAACTCGGAAACCTTCCAATCTTTGGGAGCCCCAAGATCTTTTCGTATTCTGTCGCTATATAATTGAAATATACTCTTCCCATTCACCCAAGGATCGTACCACATATT
Source organism: Musa acuminata AAA Group (assembly GCF_036884655.1). Taxonomy (NCBI): domain Eukaryota; kingdom Viridiplantae; phylum Streptophyta; class Magnoliopsida; order Zingiberales; family Musaceae; genus Musa; species Musa acuminata. The sequence continues at coordinate 10,588,078 of NC_088336.1, read as the reverse complement.
AGTACTAGTTCCAGAAGAGATTGCATAAGAAATGTGTTTGATTAGCCAATTCCTTGCCTTTAAAATTCCTTTCCAAGCTGAAGAGTGGTATGTTCTTGTTGAAATTTCCCAGATTGATTCCTTTGAAAGATACCTAGCAGAAACCCATTGTGACCATAAGGAACATTTGTTTTGCAAAAGATCCCACAATTGTTGTACCAGGCATGCTTGATTCCAATCTCTAGTATTTCTCAAGTTTAGCCCCCCTTCATCTTTCGGTTTGCAAATGCTATCCCAATTTACCATATGCATTGCCTTATCATTTGTGACATTCCAGAAGAAGTTCATTAATAACCGTTCAATATCTTGGAGAAGTCCAGCAGGCAGAAGAAATGCATTACACCAATATATAGAGTAGGAGTGCAATACAGAACGGATGAGTTCGAGTCGTCCTGCTTTTGATAGAAGCCTATTTTTCCAAGAAGAAATTCTATTCTTTTTTTTTTGTAGGATAGGCTGACAGTGGGTTTTGTGAATGCCTGTGGATATGAGCGGAAGACCCAAATAAGGAACTAGCAGGCTTCCCTCACTAACCCCCAAAGTTTGTGCAATAAAGACCTTATTCTCAACGTAAGGGCTCATATATACTTTACTTTTCGCATGATTTAACTGAAGTCCAGAAACCATACCAAAGTCATTCATAATAGTAGCCAGGTTCTTTACTGAAGTTGGATCATTTTGGAGAAAGATAAGTAAATCATCTGCAAATGTTATATGTGATATATGAATAGAGCCAGCATTGGGTACCTTTATGCTGCCATTTAAGACTGCATGTTCCAACATACAGCTAAGTCCTTCCATCGCAATAGTAAAGAGATACGGAGAGAGTGGATCACCTTGTCGGATGCCATTCGTGCTCCCAAAAAAACCAATAGGTGAGCCATTAAAGAGTATCGAAAACTTTGGAGTTTCCAGGCAAGATTGAATCCAATTAACCCATTGCTGTGGGAAGTTCATATCGAGGAGCATCTTATAGATAAATTTCCTATTAACTGAATCAAAGGCTTTCCGTAAATCAGCTTTAAAACATATTTTTGTCCCTCTTGCTTTTGAATGCAAATCTTTGACCAAGTCATTAGCAAGCAAAATGTTATGATGTATACTTCTCCCTGTGATGAAAGCAGCTTGATTTGGGCTAATGATCTTGTGTATTACCTTTTGCATTCTATTTGCTAATACTTTGGAGATGATCTTGTAAATAAAGTTGCATAATGATATGGGTCGATAGTTCTCTAGTGAATCAGCCCCTGCATTCTTCGGAATTAAAGAAATAAAGGTGCAATTCATCTCTCTAAGAATATGACCTGAAGAGAAAAAATGTTGGCAAGCCTTGATCACATCATTTCCAATAATAGACCAAGCAGTTTGGTAAAATTCAGCTGGAAATCCATCTGGACCTGGGCTTTTATGCTTTGGTGACTTAAAGACAACACATACAATTTCGTCGTCAATAATTGGGGCATTGAGGATTGAAATAGCTTCCGAATCAAGTTTTCTAGTCGGCTCCACATGAATGTTATTAGTTTTCCCAGCTTGATTGAGTAAGGAATAAAAAAATTGCTCTGTGTGTGCTTTAACCTCTAAATTCTCAATAAGATTATCATCTTTGTCTCTGCATTTGCTGATACGGTTAACAGCCCTTCGAGTAGCAATTGAAGCATAGAAAAATTTAGTATTGGAATCTCCTAGTGTAAGCCAATGCTGTCGAGACTTCTGCTTTACAAAATTTTCCTCCTGTTTTAAGGCTTGCATGAAGTTATTTCTGGCTTCTGTCTCTTTGTAGATAATATTCTCATCATTTGGCTGAAGTTGCAGCTCATGTTGCAATGACATTAGTTCCTTCCTGCAAAATTGAACTGTGGTGGTAATATTGCCAAAGGTATTTGTATTCCACTCCTTTAGTGCTGCTTTACAGGCTTTGAGCTTTTGACATAAGATGTAAGGGGGAGATCCATGCACATTAACATTCCAAGCAGATCTGATAACATCAAGAAATTGAGGATGAGTACTCCACATTTTAAAGAATCTAAACGGTTTCTTGCCTCTTGGTGTCGCTTTATCTGCGTGTATATACATTAAAGAATGGTCAGAAAACAAAGGAGCACCATACTCAAGAAGTGAATCTGGGTAAACTGTTAACCATTCATGATTAATCAAACACCTATCAAGTCGAGCCATTATTTTTCTGTTAGCAGCACCTTGATTACTCCAGGAGAGCCAATTACCCACAGATTTCATATCAAACAAAGCTGCAGTGTCAATGTAATCATTAAAACTTTGAAGCTGACTTTCTGAAAGTTGTCTACCCCCCTCTTTTTCATTTGTGTACCGAACAGTATTAAAGTCTCCAAGAACAATCCAAGGTACATTGAGACAGCCATTTGCAATATTAGTCAGGTCAGACCAAAGAGTATTTCTTTCTTGCATACTATTTGAAGCATATATACCAATGAAATTGAATTGACAGCCATTCTTTTTGTCCTCTACCTTAAGTTGAATGAATTGATCAGTAGCAGAAATAAACCAAGCATTAATAGAGTTAGGATGCCATAAGACCCATATTCTACCAAAAGTTTCATTTGAGTCATTGGTAAACAGTTCTGCGTCCGGCCATATTAAATTCTTTTGAGCTTGAACGCGCGATTGTTTAATTTTCGTTTCTACTAGAATAACAATATCACATGCGGCAGACTTGATTATTCTATTGAGCTCCCGACATTTTTCCGGCTTATTAAGTCCGCGAACATTCCAACATGTTATCTTCATCAGTAATAAAGAAATGAAAAGGTGGTAAGGTATTCATCCTACGACTTTGGATGGACTGTACCATCCTTTTTCTTATCCTTCGGTTTTGTATTTTCCTCCCGCACAATATCCTTACCTTTTATGACTTTATTTCTATATTTATCCACTTCATCTACAGCTTGCAGATTTTTAAACTTTAAAATACCTTGAATCATGTGGTCTTGATTGGTAGGGTTTGTTGAAGCATGATAAGATTGTTGCAGCACAATTTCCTGGATAGTACTTGTTGGAGTAGCTTGGCTAGAGAGGTTTGTTGGGGCATGAGTTTGTTGAGACAGAATATCCTTGTTGGCGATGTTTGTTGTGGCTTGAGTTTGTTGAGGAGGAATATCCTTGCTGGCGAGATTTGTTTGGGCCTGAGTTTGTTGAGTTATTGTGGACGGATCCAATGATATTGGAAGAGATGAAGTTCCTGACTTATGTTTCTCCTGTCCACTAGTACCAAGGGAAACCTCTATTGTGGAAGGCTCCGACATTATAGGAAGAGATATAATTTTGGATTTGTCCTTCTGTCCGCGGTGCTGTCCTTGTGAGTCGGAATGCTCAATAGTCTTCGCCACCATCGGTGCTACTGCCATTAGAGTAGACTCGCTTTGTTGCGGAGGCGCTTGACGTGGTCGATAGACCTTTGTGATTTGTTTTGGAGTTTGCTGACAAGCTCCATTTGCATGACCAAAAGATAAGCAATGCTGACATCGTTGTGCCTTCCAAGAATATGAGACATGTACCTTCCGAGTGTTCTCGTCAAGATCACGATAGAAAACCTCATTTGGAAGATCTTCGTCAGAAGAAACCAGTACACATGCTCGTGCAAATGCTAATCTCGTCTGAGCAGCTGTTGCTTTGTCGATGTAGAGTGGCTGTCCCAGAGTGCTGCATAACTTTGCAATAAAACGTCGACTCCAAAGATGTAGAGGAAGACCTTGAAAGGATACCCATAATGGAATAGACTGTAGGCTATCTAACTCCAAACGGACATCAGGAGACCAGCGTCGTAGAATCATTGGATGGCCGCGAATAGTCCAGAATCCTTCGAGGACTCGTTGTAAATCTTCTTCAGAGTATAGCTTGCAAACAAAGAATCCGTTCTCCAGCATATGAAGATCAAATGACGATATTCCCCATCGAGTTTTGATAAATGAGGATAGTGGGAAATAAGATGTTTTGAGACCTACCACATAGCCAACAATCGCCATAGACCATGTCTCAATAAGCTCTGCTGAATCAGCAGTCTCGTATATAGCAATATTCTTATCAGCCTGAACTTCTGGAGTAAAGAATTCCAAGCTTAGATCCGGACTTCCAACCGGAGCCTTGAAGAGGCTAGTCCAAGGCCTAGGGTCACTGGAAATGAGGGCAGGCTGCCGCGATCTAGAGCGCGATCTACTTCGATGTTGTTTCGTCGAAGGAGTTTCTCTCTGGAGAGGATATGGAGGAGGAGCCAATTGAGGGGTAACGGTAGGGAGTCTTACCATCGTATCAACTCTCCCGCCACCATCGCCAGCCCTAGGGGCCGTCGCTGCCATGTTTGATCCCTCTTCTGGTCGCGGCTATAGAATCATCTCCATAGGGAAAAACCACCATCGCAGTCGCAGTATATCAGATTGCCGCTACAGTACCGTCGCCCTAGGGAGATCTGGTCGCCGCTATAGTATCGTCGCCCTTGGGGAGAAGCCGACGCTGCAGGAGATCCGATCACCACTACAGTAAGGGAGATCAGATCGTTGCTATAGTATCGTCGCCCGTGGGAGAAAGCCAACGCTGCAGGAGTCAGATCGCCCTAGGGAGATCTCGTCGCCGCTACAGTACTGTCGCTGCTATAGTGTCGTCGCCGCCGCTACAGTACGTCGCCCTTGGGAAACAGCCGACGCTGCAGGAAATCAGATCGCCGCTACAGTGTCGTCGCCTGTCGCCCGTGGGAGAAAGCCGACGCTGCAGGAGTCAGATCGCCCTAGGGAGATCTGGCCGCCGCTACAGTGGTCGCCCTAGATCTGGTCGCCGCTACAGTGTCGTCGCCGCTGCAGGAGTCAGATCGCCCTAGGGAGATCTGGCCGCCGCTACAGTGTCGTCGCCGCTACAGTGGTCGCCCTAGATCTGGCCGCCGCTACAATGGTCGCCGCTACAGTGTCGTCGCCGCCCTAGATCTGGTTGCCGCTACAGTCTAAAACTTATGATTAATAACACCAAGTTCACCTTAATATGGACCCGAGTCTCGGACCAAAATGCTTAAGCGAGAGTAATATGGCTTTTAAATAAACATGTTCCTGTCTAAATCCACATTTGGTGCTAAAAATTATGGCTGAAACAATGTATAGGGGTTAGTTTACCAAAAAATTTCAGATCCATGATTTTTGTATCTAACAAGAGAAATATCAGGTTCTAGGCTGAAATCATTCGAATAATTCAGAATATATATGAGATCAAAGACTAATAATTCTGTAGGATGAGATTAGAACACTTGCCTTTGAGAATTATGACCCTAAATGAGGAGATTTGAGCAAGAAACCTCAAAGCACCAAATTTTTTTCTTCTTCTTCTTTCCCCCTTTTTTTTTTTTTCTCTTCTTCTTTCTTTCTTTCTCTGTTCTTTCACACAGCTGGCTTCTATGGTTCCTTGAGAACGAAGGCAGAGAGGCTTAAACGGTGGGATTTGTAATTTTATGTATTTTGCAGTTTAGTCCTTATATTATTATATTTACGATTAGGTCCTCAGGGTTTACATATAGGTCCTCAGATTTTTTTTTTTTTGAAAAAATCCCCAAATCTTATGAATAAGTTCTCAGATTCATACTTTGGCTCTTTTATCAAATTTAAAATTGATACTTACATTATAACTAGAAACTTATACGAAAATTCAGAAATGAGGGATGTTACACTCTCTCCCCCCTTAAAAGAAAATTTTAGTCCTCTAAATTTATCATATCTCTATCGATGAAAAGATGGGGATAAACTTTTTTTTCATTTCCTCCTCTAGCTCCTAGGTTGTTTCCTTTCCAGAATGATGTCTCCAAATTACTTGAACCAGAGGGATGACCCGATTCCTTAGGATCTTTTCTTTCTTATCAACAATTTGAGTGGGCTCTTCCACATAAGATAAAACTTTATCGATCTCCATCAGCTCATACTTAATGATATGAGAAGGATCAGATATATACTTTCTAGTCATCGAAACATGGAATATATTATGGATTTGGCACAACGATGGTGGCAAGGCAATCTTGTAAGCGATAGAACCAACCCTCTCAAGGACCTCAAAAGGTCCAATAAATCTTGGGCTTAACTTTCCTTTCTTCCCAAACCTTATAATGCCTTTGGAAGGGGAAACCTTTAAGAACACAAAATCTCCAACTTCAAACTTAATATCTCGTCTTCTATTGTCAGCATAACTCTTTTGATGACTCTGAGTAGTTTTTAACCTATTCCTTATAACTTGAATTTTCTCGGTAGTTTCTTGTACTTTGTCTGGTGCTAACAACTTTCTATTACCAACTTCCTCCCAACATATAGGTGTTATGCACTTTCGCCCATATAAGGCTTCATAAATAAAGCTTCATAAGGAGCCATCTGAATACTTGAATGATAACTATTATTAAAAGTGAACTCAATAAGTGAAATATTTTTATCCCATTCACCTTTCTAATCCATAACATAGGCTCTAAGAAAATCCTCAAGTGTTTGAATTGTTCTTTCTGACTGACCATCAGTTTGAGGATGATATGCTACTAAACTTGACTTTAGTGCCCATAGATTCCTGTAATCTTCTCCAGAATCTAGAGAGAAATCTGGAGTCTCTATTAGAGATGATCTCCTTTGGAATACCATGAAGTCTTACTATTTCATTGACATATAAATCTGCAAGTCTATCAAGCGAATAAGTAATATTAATCGGTAGGAAATATGCAGATTTTGTTAACCTATCAATGATAACCCAAATAGCATCATGCTTTCTAGAGGTTCTAGGTAGTCCTGAAACAAAATCCATGGTAACACATTTGTTAGAACCCTTGTAGATTCTAAACTTGGGGTTGATCTTTTTAGGGGATCGGCTTCCTTGGAACTCTATGGGGGTTCCTTCCTCCAAGTTGCTGCTCAAAGGCTGCAGAAAAGATTCATCTATTGCTTATGAAAAGAGGTGGAATACATGACTATTTATAGGGCTTCTAAACCCTAACTTCTAATAGGACTCTTACTTAAGACTCCTACTTCTAACCAACTCCTAATGGGACTCCTACTCAAGACTCCTACTTATAATCAACTCCTAATAGGACTCCTACTCAAGACTCCTATTCCTTTACAACTCCTTATTCTTCTCTAAGAAATAACCTCCTAACCCTAGCTGGCCACTTCACCTCTCTAATAGGGGTCGGCTTAGGTAGGTTTTACATGAATGTCCCTCTCAATTAGGACTCTCCTAGCTAGAGTCCTAACAAACCCGCCCTCTTCAAATCAGCCTTGTCCTCGGGCTGACGATTCATGAATTTTGGGAATTTGATCTTCAAGTCATCATAGTTCTCCCAAGTGTCATCTTCTGTCAGTAGGTTTGCCCACTGTATTAGCAATTCATTAGTGGATCGTCATCATCGATTCATGATCGGTCGATCAATAATGACACTTGGCTGAGTTTGAAGTTCTCCTTGGGTAGTCATATTTGGTGGGTGGCTTTGGGCTGTCTCCAAGCACCTATTTACAACTTTCGTCTGGCCGTCGGTTTGTGGGTGATATGTCATACTCCTTTTCAATTTAGTACCCTTCATATGTAATAACTTTGTCCAAAATATGCTCGTGAAGATGCAAGTAGAATTTATCATAAGCATAATGCGTCCCTTATAGTGTAATTCTTTTGAGTACTAATTGTAATGAGCCATGAGGCTTGGTGCTTCCTCCAATTTTTTTATAATCTTACTAGTCTCTGAATCTTCCTGCCATTCTATCTTAATATTCTTAAGAAAGTCGCTGGTCGGAAGTGAAACGACCGAAACTTCAACTTGCTCGGGTAGCTGCGAAAGCGCATCTACAAGAACATTCTCTTTCCCCTTTTTGTAAGTTATTTCATAATCAAATCCAAGAAGTTTTATTACCCTTTTTTGCTGCTCAGGGGATGATATTTTTCGCTCCAAAAAGTTCTTGAGGCTTTTATGGTCGATTTTAATTTGAAATCGTCGGCCAATCAAGTAGGGTCTCCACCTCGTTGCTGTGCGCACAATGGCGAGCATCTTCTTATCAAATGTTGACTTATTTCGATGGGAGGGAGATAATGCCTTGCTAGTGCATGTGAGTGGTCGACCATCTTGCATGAGAATTGCTCCAATTCTGACTCCAGATGCGTCGACCAGAATAATGAAGGGTCGGTTGAAATCTGGTATTGTTAGCACCGGCGTCATCGTCATGGCTGCCTTAAGTTTGTCGAAGGCAGCAGAGGCTCTATCCAACCATTGGAAGACATCTTTTTTCAGTAAGGAAGTAAGTGGTGCATTGATCTCTCCATAGTTTTCACGAACTTGCAGTAGTAGCCTATTAAACCCAGAAAGCCATGTAGCACTTTTATGTTCCTCGGGGTCAGCCAGTTTTGCATTACTCTAATTTTGAAGGGGTCTACTGACACACCTTCCTCTGATATGATATGCCCAAGATATTCCACCTTCTTTTTAAGAAAGCAAAAATTCATAGTGGTTGTTATGTGTTCAAAAGGTGGTTTTCGGTATGTCTTCTTCGTATACTCGTATTTGATGATACCCGGATCGAAGGTCCAGCTTTGTGAAGATTTGTGCTCCCTTAGCAACTCATCTACTACTGAAATAGGATATTTATCCTTGATGGTTATGCCATTGAGAGCTCGGTAATCAACACAAAATCGCCATATTCCATCCTTCTTTCGTATGAGGAGCACCGGTGAAGAGTAGGGGCTGCAACATGGCCGAATAACTCATGTTTTGAGCATCTCTTTTACAATCCTTTCTATTTCATCCTTTTGGAGATGTGGATACTAATATGGCTGAGCATTTGCTGGAGATTTTCCTGGAAGAATCGTTATACAATGATAATGCCGACGGGTAAGAGGTAGGTTGCGCGGTTCGTCAAATATATCTGAAAATTCAGTAAGCAAAGGAAGTAGATTTAGATCTTCAAATTTTGTTGGCTCTCCCTTAGTTTGCTGCTCAAGTTGTACCAAAAAGCCGCTGCATGCTTTATGCAAAACCTTCTCCATTTGTTGTGTGCAAATCGTCGTTACGTCGCCCTCACGTTTCCCGTGCAGTATCACCTGTTTCTCCTTACTGTAAAATTTTATAATTAGTTGCATAAAATTCCATGAAATATCACCTAATGTCATCAACCATTTAATTCTGAGTATGGCCTCATGATCATCAAGAGGGAGGAGGAAGAAATCTACAATTATCTCTTGGTCCTGCAGCAACAGTTTCACCTACGGGCACTTATGATCACACTTCAAAATCCGTCCGTTGGCGACCTTAACGACAAACCTGCTATAATTCTCAATAGGTAAGTTTATATGAAAAGCAACCTTACTATTTAGGAAGTTATTAGTGCTGCCTGTGTCGATGAGAACAGTGATCGATTGTTGTTTGAGAAGGCCTCCAACTTTCATCGTTTGCAGGTTTGAGTAGCCAACTAGTGTATGTACCGTAACTTCGGTCGGTTGTGGCTCTTCTTCTGCATCTTATTTTTTATGTTTAAGTCTCTCTTTTGGATGTTCAATGACCTCTTCTTCTATCGGTTCAATCATAAGAAGTCCCCCTTTACTACAACGATGCTCACGGCTCCACGGCTCGTCACAATGCCAACATAACCCCTTCGCATATCGCTCCCGAAGCTCTTCTCTTGTTAACCTCTTTGGTGTAGGGACTTGGTCGACAATAGGGGGGGCTAAGGGCTTCAATATTACTAGTTGAGTAGCGACCCTAGTCCTCCGAGCTTCATGGTTCAATTGCTCCTCTTGATGTCGTGCGAAAGAGATGGCTGCCATAAACGTATACGGTAGTCGCACTTTAACTTCTCCTCGGATCTCCGGCTTCAAGTCCTCAATGAAGGTCCTCAATAGCTGTTTTTGAGACCAATCATGAGTTTGATTAGATAACCTTTCAAACCTGGTTTGGTACTCCTGAATGGTAGTGGTTTGTCGGATCTTTGCTAGTTGTCCGTCAATATTCTCCTAATCGGTTGGTCTGAAACAGATCAGCAGTCCTTCTTTGAATTGTAGCCATGAAAGAACTCCATAAGTATGTTCAAACTAGTCAAACCACTGTATAGCATCCCCTTCAAGATGTATAGCTGTAATTTTCACCATAGATGCATCCGCGGTTTTATGGTATCGAAAATATCGCTCCGCGCGCGAGATCCAACCAATTAGGTCTCCTTCTTCCCATCTAGGGAAGTCCACTCTCATGCATGGATAGTTGGGGTTGGTCATAGAGCTTCCCCTCTCTTGGACGTCATATCTTCGGGCTTGGTGTGATTGGGCAAAGCTCTCTCCTTGATGTGATTTCTTCGGGCTTAGTGGTCGGCCCAATCTGAGTTCGGTAAAGAGCGTCCGAATCTTATCCTCCATTCGTGCCTCAAAGGCTTCGAATTTAGCATTGATTATCTCCTCAGAAGCCATAGTATATGCCGCAAAATCTGTGATGTTAAGATCTCTCTTTTGTTGTCGGGTTAAAGGCATGTATTGGTTGAGAGAGGTGATGGTCAAACGGGTTGGTGGATTGGTGGATGTAGGCTACGGTTTAAGATTGTTTTGTGACTATTTTGGGTGCAGTTTGAGGGTGTGGTTTGGTGGAGTTTTAGGGCTGTGGATGAATATTTTGGATCTGTGGTAGATGGTAGCAAAGGGTTGATAGAAATCAGTGGAAGTTGTAGCAAGTATGTGCTGTCTTGTAAGAGTAGAATTATCGTCGAAGAAACAACGGTTTCTCGACGTAATTTCCACCAAAAACTTGAGAGAATTGAGGAGGGAATTGATAGCAAAATCACAGTTTATATGACAGCAAAGATATCTAGTTTAATCAAGAAAATTTCGGCAGTATAACAGCAAGGAAATTGGTGCAAGTTGCGATTGCAGAATTCTCGTCGAAAAATTTCAGCGGGATACGACGAAAATTTGCAGCAACATAAAATCATTTTTAGAGATGAATTTTCTTAATAGATCAAACTTAGATGGAAGCCAAGATGATCTATGAAGTGTATAAGAAATTTCATTCAAAAAAGATTGCAAATAGATGGGTTAACGCAACAATATGCGGCTGAAATTTTCTACAGAACAGATTTTTAGGTATAGCAGATTGGACGTAAAAGATCAGGGGTTTATATTGAGAATTTTTTGATGAAACTAAAGGGAAATCTACTATTAGGAAGTGTCAAAACTATCATAAAATTTTTGTAGAGATTTGGATAGAAACAACATAGTATCAAGATAAAAAAAATAGTGCTATGCGGCGGAAATTTTACAGTGCAGATTTTTAAGTATAGCAGATTAGATGTAAAATATTAATGGTTTATATTGAGAATTTTTTGACAAAACTAAAGGAAAATCTGCTGTTAGGAAGTGTTAAAGATGTCATAAAAATTTCATAGAGATTTAGATAGAAAAAACACAGTAGCAAGATCAAACAGACGGTGCTATACGGTTGGAATTCTGCAATGTATCTTTCGTCGTAGAGATGAAAACTTTATGACAAAAAGTTTATGCAGCAATATAGGAATGATTTTTTTGGGATTTTCAAATAAGGATAACTAAATTGCAGTAGCAATAAGGTAGAAAACCAGAACCTGTTGCAATTCACGGGGAGATCAAAGGATGATCCGTGATGGTGGAGATGACGACAAAATTTGATGACGATCTTTTAAGCAATTGTGGGAATTGCTTTGGATGGTTGTGGAGGGATGATAGATGCCTGTGGAAGGGTAGCGAGATGCCAAGAACGCTGCTCTGATACCAGATGTTAGAACCCTTGTAGATTCTAAACTTGGGGTTGATCTCTTTAGGGGATCGGCCTCCTTGGAACTCTATAGGGGTTCCTCCCTCCAAGTTGCTGCTCAAAGGTTGCAGAAAAGATTCATCTATTGCTTATGAAAAGAGGTGGAATACATGACTATTTATAGGGCTTCTAAACCCTAACTCCTAATAGGACTCTTACTTAAGACTCCTACTTCTAACCAACTCCTAATGGGACTCCTACTCAAGACTCCTACTTAAAACCAACTCCTAATAGGACTCCTACTCAAGAGAAATATCCCATATGTTCTTGCTCAAACAAATCCCTGGCCAAAGTCATTCGGGTTGAGAGAGAAAGAGTTCTCCAGGAGAATCCGATTAGAGCGAGACTCGAGTAGAAACCGTATGGGTCTAACAACACCATGCTCGATATACGATCTTTAGGATATTAGATGGATGAGGGACTATAGGTGCACGGTAATTGAGGACAGACAGGTCTAATGGATTGGATTCCCCTGTACCATCTGCGGACTATGGCGTAGTGGCCTAATACGTCCGTAGTCGATGAGTCAAGTGAATTATTACAGAGATAATAATTCACTAAATTAGAAGGAATTCTGACAGGTATGACTCACTACCAACTCGATATTGGGCCTAGAGGGTCACACACATATGGTAGGCATTACGATGAGTAGAGGTTCGGATATGAGATATCCGATGGAGCCCTTACCTTATTGGATATCTAATAAGCCCCTGAATTATTGGATCCCATAGACGAGATCCAATAAGAGCCCATGAGAGATTATTAGATTGAGATACACTAATCTAAAAGGCTTGGGTTATTGGATGCAGATCCAATAGCCACTAAGCGAGGATCGATTAGGGTTTGACAGGGGACCTCTATAAATAGGAGGGATTCAGAGCCTCAGAGGATAGAGCCTTTGCTTGCCTCTCCTATTCTCCTTCCCCTCTCCACCTCAGAGCAGGCTTGGAGTTTTGAGGAGCATCGTCGCAGCCCTGTTGTGTGGATCACCGCTAGAGAGGAGGACGCTTGACCTCCTTCACCCTCTCCTAAAGATCTGTAAGGAAACAGGGATATACAATCTCCCTAGGTAACACAATCTACTCTATATGCAGTTTTCAGTTTAGCGGATTTTGTGTACCAATCTTCGCACGACGACGAACATCTCTTTGGGAATCGGGGATTTTGTTTTTCTTGTTCTTCCGATGCGCATGTGATGTCGCCGCCAAGATTCCCCAACAAGGATTGGGAGGTAATCCCACTAACTTAATTAAGGGCCAACTGAGCCCTAAGTTAGGCTAGTTTGGGTTGAATTTAAGGCCCAACTAGGACCCAGAATTCTCGATCGGTGATGGCACCACCTAGAAAGTAGTGCCCCTGGATTCCTGGGCAGTGGTACCGCCGGTAGCAGTGCTGCCAGCGGTGGTACCACCCCTGTTCGGCGGTGGTACCACCTAGGATAATATCAGGGATGGTAGTATCGCCTAATGGCAATGGTACTGCCAGTACCCCGGATTCCGGGGATGAGATACTTCTTGGCTCCATTTTTTAAAGCCATTGGGGTCTATAAATACCCCACCCTTTTTTGCATGAAAGGGCAATAAAATCTTGGTATATTCTTGAGTCTTTAAAGTGTTAAATGTTAGGATCAAGAGCACTAAGAGGGGGGTGGGGGGGGGGGGGGGGGGTGAATTAGTGCAGCGGGAAACTTTCGACGATTTAAAACGATTTTCATATGATGAAATCGTTTCCGACGTAAAACTGTTTTCTGAAACTTAACTTGAAAGCGAGTTCATAAAGGAGTGCAGCAAAAGTAATGAGGAAGTAAAGCACATATAGAGGTTTGTAGTAAGGTAAGCAGCAAGAATAAATGAAAACCAGATAGTACCGTAATTTTAGAGTGGTTCGATCAATCTTGACCTACATTCACTTTTAGCTTCCTCCTCCGATGAGGTTATTGACATCCACTAGAGGCCTTCCTTCAATAGGCGAAGGCCAACCACCCTTTTACAGTTTCACTCCTTTTGACAGGCTTAAGAGACAACCCTTACACAATTTTCTCTCCTCTCTTAAAAGTTCAAAACTTGGAAGAAAAGAGGGAGGAGAACTTCTAGCCTTTACAACACTTTTGAGCTCTAAAAATCACCAAGTAAGATTGGATTTTTGGTGCCCTTTCATTCAGGAAAGGGTGAGGTATATATAGGCCCCAAACTAGTTTGAATTTGGAGCTCAAAAATGTCATCTCCCAGATTTCTAGGGTCCTGGCGATACTACTGCCAGACTGGGTGATACTATCGCCTGACAGAGCTCGGAGATCAAGCTCTAGCGGTGCCACCGCCTGACTGGGGCGGTTCCACCGCCTAGTCTTGCTCGAAGATTGAGCCCAGGCGATGCCACCGCCGGTCGAGAAATCTGGGTCTGAATGGGCTAATCCATTCGGCCCAATTTGGGTTTGTCAAGGGCCTAATTGCCCCCAGATTAATTTAATGGGATCAGCTCCCATTCCTAGCTTAATCTACATGCTAACTATGATATTTCTTAAGATATTTACTGCGACTTGCTCCAGTACGTCAATCGCGTCTTCCGATGAGCTTCTAGCGAACTTTCAGCGAACATCCGACGAACCCTCAACGATGCTCTGGTGGACTTCCGGCAAATCTCTTGGACTTGCGACTCTCCTCTTGGCGAGTTCCGACGAGCTTCTTTGGCAAACTTCTGGACTTCTCGGATTTGTTCCTGCAGAACCTCCGATGATCGTTTAGACTTCCGTCGAACTCTCAAACCCCCAACGTGATCATGGTTTTGACTCTAGTGCAACTTCTGCTACATATCTTACTACCATCATAGTTAATCCTGCACACTTATCTTAATATATGGATTAGATAACAAATGACAATTGACTTCATCATCAAAATCCAAGATTCAACAATCTCCTCTTTTTTTATGATGATAATAAATTGATAATGGAGTTAACCTTAACTCCCCCTATCTATATGCCATACTTGAGATAAGTCATTCTTGAATTCAAAGTCTTTGAATTCAAGAGATATATTGATAAGTTAAGATCATTTATCCTTATTAATACTCCCATCATGATTCCTATCATGATATATTTCTCTGAAAATGATGTAAAGACTTGACATCCATTTTTCAGGTTTTACATTTCAAATGTGAAAGATAGTAATTGTAGCAATTCATCATTTAGCAAGATATCAACATGTAAAATTACGATGTAAGTTCTTGATATCTTAACATAATGCAGATATTTCAAGTGTTTAGCAATCATAGCATTTTATCACATGACAAGATATCAATTTGTAGAATTACGATGTGAGCTCTAGATATCTTAACATAGTGCAAATATGGCAATAACATAGTGCAAATTGTTGAATCTCGGATTTTGATGATAAAATCAATTGATGGGTTAATTGATCTAATCCATATTATTGAGTTAAGTGTGCAAGATTAACTACGATAACCAGAAAACATAAAGCAAGAATACCAGAGTCAAGTTCGATGGACGTTTAGGAGTCCGAAGAATCGTCGGAGATGCTACCGGAACCAACCGAAATGAAATCGGGAACTTGTTGGAATTTTCGGAAGTTCGCCGAAGAGATCGTCGGAGGTTTGTGGAGATCACCGAGAAGGCTCGGCTACTCGTCACAAGATCGGGAGCTTGCTGGGAGTCCGTCGAAAGAAATCCGAGGGCATATCGGAAGTCCACCGGAAGTTCGTCGGAAAGCTCGCTGGAACAAGACTCGACGTTCGCTGTTGAAAACTTGCTTGGGATGTTTTTAGTTATATAGTTCACATGTAATTAGGATTAGGATTAAAAGATAATCCTATATCCTGGTTAGGGGCCAACTGGGCCCAAAATTAGACTTGGTTTGGGCTGAACTTAAAGCCCAACCCGTGAACCGAAGGGTCTGGCGGTGGCACCGCCAGACTGGGCGGTGACACCGCCCAGCACCCGAGAGCCAGGCGATGGCACCGCCTGGTTGAACGGTGGCACCGCTTGGCTGGGCGGTGGCACCACCAGTCCACTGTCAGTGTCAGACACTGACAGGCGGTGGCACCGCCAGCATCGGAAACCAAAGAGAATTCAAATTTTGGAGCCAAAATTTGAATCCTCTTGATGCCTATAAATACCCCTCTCAGCTGAGATTACAACTTTTTGAGAAACAATTGATTGAGAGAAAGGTCTTAGAAAAGTCTTAGCAAGTCTTCCAATGAGCGAATGGAATGAATCAGAGAAGAAGGTTTTTGCTTTAAACGCAAAGGCTATGAATGCCTTGTTTTGTGCACTAGACAAAAATGAATTTAATCGTATTTCAATTTGTGATTCGGCTTTTGATATTTGGAGAACTCTTGAGGTCACTAATGAAGGCACTAGCTGAGTGAAAGAGTCCAAAATCAACATCCTTGTGCACTCTTACGAACTTTTCCGAATGAAACCAAGTGAGTCCATCGGAGACATGTACACCCGGTTCACGGATGTCATCAATGGACTCAAAGCTCTTGGTAAAGATTTTACTAACTTTGAACTAGTAACTAAAATATTAAGATCCCTCCCTAAAAGTTGGGATCCAAAAGTTACGATCATTCAAGAGGCCAAAGACCTTAAAACATTCCCTCTTGAAGAACTTATTGGGTCTCTAATGACCTACGAAATGACATGTCAAGCTCATGACGAGCTCGAGAACCCCCTTCCAAAGAACAGGAAGGACATGACACTCATATCTCTAGAAGAACACCTGAAAGGAACATCAAGTGAGGAGGACAGTGACAATGACATTGCACTTTTGACTCAAAAATTTAAAAAATATTTAAGAAAGAACAAATCTAAAAATAATACCAAAAAAAATTTGAACACAAAAATGACCAAGTGATTTGCTATGAGTGTAAAAAATCGGGACACTACAAGAACGATTGTCCTCAAGCCAAAAAGAGAACATCAAAGAAGAAGGCGCTCAAGGCAACGTGGGATGATTCAAGTGCATCCGAAGAAGAGGAGTCCAACACCGAGCAAGTTGCTCATTACGCCCTAATGGCCATCGGAGAAGAGGTAACATATTTAATTAATGTAGATTTACCTTATCATGAATTATTAAATGCCTTCCATGAAGTTATTTGATGAATGTAAGACAATTAGTAGAAAATACAAATTGCTAAAAAAGGAGCATGATAGTCTCACTTGTGATGTCGTTAAATTAAAGACTGAATATCATGATAGTTTAGCTCCATGTATAAAATGTCATGATCTAGAAACTCACCAAAAGGAGAACTTGCTACTTAAGGACACCTTGAAGAAATTCGAGGTTGGTAGTAAGTCTTTGAACATGATCCTTACAAATAAGGGTCACGTTCCTAAAAGAAGTGGAATCGGATTTGTGAGAAGTCCTCACCAAAATCCAACCACCTTCATTAAAGGCCCCGTCTTACATGTTCGGCACCAAAGCAATTGCAACTTTTGTTGCAAATATGGACATAAAACTTATAAATGTCCATTCAAGAAAATTAGTCCGAACAAACTAATTTGCATTCCTAAAGGAACCATGATAAATTCTATGCAATATGATGAACAAGTTAAATCAGTTTTTAAGGCACCCAAAAGAAAATGGGTACCTAAAAATAATCCCTTCTTGTAGAAACATACACCATCACAAGCTAGGAGCAAGAGATGATATCTAGATAGTGGATGCTCAAGATATATGACTGGAGATCCATCTCATTTCTCTATGCTCACTAGCAAAGAAGAAGGGTACGTCACCTTCGGAGACAACAACCAAGGCAAAATCATTGGCAAGGGAACCATAGGTTACAAATTAAAATTTTCTATTGATGATGTCTTACTAGTTGATGGATTGAAACATAATCTCTTGAGTGTTAGTCAATTATGCGATAAAGGTTATACCGTTAGATTTGAATCAAATGTGTGTATTATTGAAAAACCAAACAATAACATAACTATGATTGCATTAAAACAAAATAATGTCTACACCATCAACCTTGATGAACTAAGTAATGAAATGTGCTTCTCCGCTTTAAATGATGATACTTGGCTTTGGCATAGGAGACTAGGTCATGCAAGCATGAAACTAATATCTAAGATCTCATCTAGAGAATTAGTGCGAGGAATTCCAAATATAAAATTTATTAAGGACAAAGTATGCGATGCATGTCAACTAGGTAAACAAATAAAAACTAGTTTCAAACTAAAAACTCAAATTAGCACCACTAGACCATTACAATTGATTCATTTGGACTTATTTGGACCAATTGACACGACTTATTTGGACTTATTTGGACCAATTGACCATTAAACTAAAAACTCTCCCTAATCCTATTTCTCCCGAAATGTTATCACTTTGGCCGACTATCATAGCTATTCCAATCAGGAACAACTCTTCAGATATACTTATTTGGCCTCATGACAATGGCAAATTTAGTGCCACATCCGTATGGAATCAAATTAGACAAAGAAATAACAAGTGGGTCCCAAGCAGTTGGACATGGGATCGACCGGGATCACAAAGACACTCCTTATGTACATGGCAGGCCCTTCTCAATAAACTACCTACAATAGACAATATGAAAAGAAGAGGTATCTATCATGTTAACCGATGCTCCCTTTGTTTGCAACAAGAAGAAACTGTTGACCACCTTTATTTTGCTTGTAATTATACAAAATGGATATGGAAGGAGATTCTCCAGCGATTTGAACTCAATAGACTGCCGCAACCAAACTTGCACCAAGAACTAGGCGACCTTATGCAATGTTTCTCAAGAAAAGGGCCACTTACACAACTGGCAAAGGTTACTTTCAGATGCGCTATTTGGTGGATATGGAAGGAGAGATGTAATAGAATCTTTGAAAGTCAACACACAAACAATGCTTAGCTCTTGAAAGAGATTATTAGAGACTCAAGATCCTGTATGGAGCATGATCTCAAAATCGAGCATTTCACCCGAAGAGAAAAAGATATTTTTATCAAATTTAATTTTGCTATTAGCTAAAGATCTTGGGAATGATGTCAAATAATGTACCCACAGGTAGTTACAGTCTACAGCATGTGTAGTCATAACTATCGCATTCGCACTCTATGAGTTAATTGGCTTTGTCTATGACTTGTATAGATAAAGCTATTTGTAGAATCTTTACACATAATCAATTTACTTTTACTTACCAAAAAAAAAATTGACACGACAAGTCTAGGAGGAAGCAAATATGCGTTTGTAATTGTGGATGACTATACTAGATACACTTGGACCTATTTCTTAGCTCACAAAAGTGATTGTTTCAAGTGTTTCTCTAAATTTTGTAAACTCACTCAAAACGAAAAAGGTTTAATGATTTCATCAATTCGGAGTGATCACGGTAGCGAATTTCAAAACCGTGACTTTCAAAATTTTTGTGAAGTTAATGGATATAATCACAACTTCTCCATTCCGAGGAATCCCCAACACAATGGAGTAGTTGAAAGAAAAAATAGAAACCTACAAGAAATGGCAAGAATGATGTTAAATGAACATAGTCTACCCAAGTATTTTTGGGCCGAAGCCGTAAATACGGCTTGCTACATCATGAATAGAGTCCTAATAAGACCATCCCTATCAAAAACTCCCTATGAATTATGGAATAACAAAAAACTAAATATTTCCTATTTTAAAGTTTTCGGTTGTAAATGCTTTATTTTGAATGAAAGGGATGCCTTAGGAAAATGATACCGGGGAGGAAAAAATGCAGAATGGATGTCGATAGAAAACCGATATAACAGTTGTTCAGAGAGAAAATGTCACAAAAGGCAAGGAACGCACTTTTGAAGAAACTTCGTTAAAACGATATATAGCTCACCACCAAGTTTAAAAATCAAAAGGGATACAGAAGATCACCACCCTAATGATAATAAACAAGGATACAGAACTAAAAGCGAAAGACTCACCACTCAAGGGCGCATCCAAGAGATACATTGTTCAAAAGAGCACTCCAAGAGAGCTTCTGCCAATATCCTTAATTTTCTAAATCCTTTTCTAAGCCCTAAACCCCAAAATAAATACTAGTGCATGAAACAACCCTTCATGCATAGGAAATTTCGAAATTAAGTGCTTTACAGCTGCCAACCAACTCCATTAATGAATTCCTTAGCAATGAAGAAAAGTATCATGATACAGCTTTACAGCTGCCAACCAACTCCTTTAATGTATTCCTTTGTGCTGGGAATATGCTGATGAGCTGTCTTATCTGAGTAGGCTGAGTTGAAGATTATGTAGCAATATTGTTGGCTGAAAAAAATATCATATTATCAGTATGATCCATATGAGCAGATTGTAGCAAATTAGACACTCCCGTGTCAATCTCCCCTGGTTGAAAAAGACTTGTCCTCAAGTTCTTGTTTGTTTCCTCATCATGATTATAAAAAGGACTTAAGTCAGCCACATTAAATGTTGGGGATACTCCGTAATCTTTAGGTAGCTCAATCTCATAAGCATTTTTGTCAATTCTCTTAAGCACCTTGAATGGACCATCAGCCTTAGGTTTCAGTTTTCCAAATTTTCCCGGTGGAAACCTCTCATTCGTTAGATGAATCCAAACCAAATCACCTGCATTAAACTCCACAAGTTTTTTGTGTTTGTTAGCAGCTTGCATGTACCTCTTATTTTGTTTCTCAATGGTTGCTTTTACACCCTCATGTAGCTTCTTTATCTGCTTAGCTCTTTCATCAGCATCTCCACTAAATTGCTTTGTTGTAGAATGAGGGATTAAGTCCAAAGGACCAGCAGGATTAGCACCATAAACTACCTCAAAAGGACTCTTACCAATACTATGATGCATAGAACGATTGTAGGCAAACTCAATTTGTGGAAGAATGACATCCCATTGCTTAATATTCTTGCCAACATAGCTTCTAAGTAAATTTCCCAAGCTTCGGTTTGTTACCTCAGTTTGCCCATCAGTTTGTGGATGATGCGAGCTGCTGAAATTCAAAGAAGTACCCAGCTTCCTCCAAAGAGTTCTCCAAAAATGACTAACAAATTTTGAATCTCGATCAGACACCATAGTTCTTGGAATACCATGCAATTTAACAATCTCCTTAAAATATAAATCAGCAATATGAGATGCATCATTTGATTTATTGCATGGAACAAAATGAGACATTTTTGAAAATCTGTCAACAACAACCATGATAGAATCCTTGTTCCTTTGAGTTCTTGGCAGTCCCAAAACGAAATCAAGACTCACATCCTCCCATGGAGCATTTGGCACTGGCAAGGGAGTGTACAAACCAGAATTTTGACTTCTTGTTTTTGCCAAATGACACATTCGGCATTGCTTCACATGTCTATCCACTTCTCTGAACATTTTAGGCCAGTAGAACTTTGATTGAACAAGAGCTAGAGTCTTATCCCTACCGAAATGTCCTCCCAAAACACCCCCATGAGCTTCAACTAGAATTATTTGTCTCAAAGAATAAGATGGAACACACAAAGCATTAGCTCGAAAAAGAAAACCATCAAAGATAAAAAATTGTTGAAAGGAACCTGATTTACAATTCTGCCATATCGAGCCAAAATCCACATCATTCTCATATATATCTTTGAATGTTTCAAATCCAACCACTTTGACTTCCATTGCTGATAATAAAGAATGCTTTCTGCTCAATGCGTCAGCAACTACATTTTGAACACCAGATTTGTGCTTGATTGTAAAGTTGTAAGATTGTAAAAACTCCACCCAAGCTGCATGCCTCTTGTTTAGCTTGTGCTGGTGATTAATGAACTTTAACGCCTCATGATCAGAATACAGAACAAATGGCTTGGCAAGAAGATATTGACTCTAATGAGACAAAGCTCGATAAATCGCATAAAACTCCTTATCATAAGTAGAGTATTTCTTTCTCGTATCATTCAGCTTTTCACTAAAAAATGCAATGGGCTTTCCGTCTTGACTCAAAACAGCACCAATTCCCATATTAGATGCATCACATTCAACTTCAAACACATTATCAAAATTCGGTAGAACTAAGATAGGAGCTTTAGTAACCTTTTTTTTCAAAAGCTCAAAAGCATCGTTAGCCTCACTAGTCCATTTGAATTTGTCACATTTCAGACATTCGATGATTGGAGCGACAATAGAGCTGAAACCCTTGATAAATCTTCTATAAAACGAAGTTAAGCCATGGAAACTCCTCACATCATGCAACGAAGCAGGTGTTGGCCAATTGAGAATAGCTTCAACCTTACTTTGATCCATCATGATTCCATCTTTTGAAACAACATACCCCAAAAACACCACACTAGAAGTAAAGAAATCACATTTCTTTAGATTAGCATAAAGTTTTTGCTGCCTCAAAATAAGAAAGATCTCTTTCAGATGACTCATATGCTCCTCTTCACTCTTGCTGTACACCAATATATCGTCAAAATAAACTACAACAAATATTCCAATGCATGGCTTAAGTATGTGATTCATAAATCTCATGAATGTGCTAGGAGCATTAGATAGCCCAAATGGCATAACCAACCATTCGTATAAGCCTTCTCTAGTTTTAAATGCTGTTTTCCACTCATCTCCGGGCCTCATTCTTATTTGATGATAGCCACTCCTCAAATCAATTTTTGAGAAAATACAAGCACCACACAATTGATCAAGTAAATCGTCTAACCTTCGAATAGGAAAGCGATAGTCCACTGTGATTTTGTTGATGGTGCGACTGTCCACGCACATTCTCCAAGAACCATCTTTCTTAGGCACCAATAAGGCTGGAACTGCACAAGGACTTATGCTCTCCCGAATTAACCCTTTTTTAACCAATTCATCAACTTGCCTTTGAAGTTCTTCATGCTCCTTGGGACTCATTCTATATGATGCCTTATTAGGTAGAACAGCCCCAGGAATAAGATCAATGTGATGCTGGATATCTCTCAAGGGAGGAAGGCCATGTGGAATCTCTGTCGGTATAACATCTTCAAACTCTTCCAACATTTGTTTCATGATTACGGGTGTCTCCTTGTGTTGTTCATTTTCTTCTACTACTAGTAAAGCCATAACATGACCACCCTTATCTAATTCACCTTTGCATTCACCATACGACATAAAAGCGTTCACTTTCTTCTTTGGTGCAGTGATTTCAGATGGTTGTAATGGAGCTAAAATAATATTTTTTTCATTCACCTTAAAAGAATAAGTATGTTTGTAGCCATCATACAACACCCTTCTATCATAATGCCAAGGTCTTCCCAACAGCAAGTGACAAGCATCCATAGGAGCAACATCACACCATACTTCATCTTTATAATACTTGCCAATAGAAAATGAAACTAAACATCTTTTAGTTACATTGATGTCATTTCCTTTTTGCAGCCAACATAACTGGTATGGATGCGGATGAGGGATGGTGTCCAACTTTAGCTTCTGTACCATCTCCAAAGAAACCACGTTCTCAAAACTGCCACTATCGATGATTACCAAACATACTTTGCCAAGAGAAGTGCATTTAGTGTGAAACACATTTTTTCTCACCCAACTTTCATCGTCGGCCACATATGACACTTGTAAACTACGTTGCAATACAATAGACAAACCATGATCAGCATAAGTAATCTCTTCCTCATCATCATCGTATTTTGGTTCATCGTCAGGTTCATCTTCGCCTCCATCACTATGATCTTCAACCAAAGTTACAATCCTCCTATTTGGACAATCCGAAGTAATATGCCCAAAACCATGACATTTGAAGTATTTTCAGCCACTTGGGGTAGAAGAATTAGGTGTTTTTTTTTGCCAGCAGACGACTCTTCACCCTTTTCTTGCACCTTCGATATCACCTTGCTTTGGACAGTAGGCTTGGAACTTCCTCCTTTTGTGTAGCCTTCTTTTGAGCCATACCGAAAACTCTTTTCAAACTTCTGTTGCTTTTCAACTTTTAATGCCAGCTTGCTCACATCATTTAAAGACCAATATGGCTGTAGCTGAACAACTTTAGCAATCTCATACTTCAGACCTCCTAAATATCTTGCAATTGTTTGCTCTTCCGGTTCCGCAAGCTCTCCTTTTAACATCAAATTATCAAATTCTGCAGTGTACTCCTCCACACTAAGATCTTTTTGCTTGAAATCATGTATTTTGAGAAAGATCTCTTGTCTATAATTATCAGGTAAATATTTTCTCTTTAGCTCCCTTTTCATTTTCTCCCATGTAACGATCTTACTCTTCCCCTCACGTTCTCTTTGTTTCTTCAGATTTTCCCACCAAAAAGATGCATTCCGCCTGAGTTTGAGTGCCACAAGTTTTGACCTTCTTTTGTTCTGGTAGTTCATGAAAATCGAAGATTCTTTCTACTGTATTAAGCCAATCGATAAAGTCATCAACATTTATTTTCCCTTCAAATTCTGGAATATCAAATCTGGGATTATATTTATTCTGCCACTCGTCTTGGACTTCATTTCTTCTCCGACATCTTCTTGACTCCCTTGGAAGAAGTGTATCATCATCAGAAGTAAACTCTCGAGCTTCATTTTCATGTTTGTTATGTCTACTTTGAAGTTCATCGATTATCTTTTTTTTTTCTTGTAGGCTATGTAGCAATTTTTGTAGCTGCAGCCTCAACGACTCAACGTCATCTCCATGGTCGCTACCTTCACCAACTGCACCTTTTCAATTCCGCCTTTCCATGATCTCTAGCCTTTAGCTCTGATACCAAACTGATACCGGGGAGGAAAAAATGCAGAATGGATGTCGATAGAAAACCGATATAACAGTTGTTCAGAGAGAAAATGTCACAAAAGGCAAGGAACGCACTTTTGAAGAAACTTCGATAAAACGATATATAGCTCACCACCAAGTTTAAAAATCAAAAGGGATACAGAAGATCACCACCCTAATGATAATAACCAAGGATACAGAACTAAAAGCGAAAGACTCACCACTCAAGGGCGCATCCAAGAGATACAGAGTTCAAAAGAGCACTCCAAGAGAGCTTCTGCCAATATCCTTAATTTTCTAAACCCTTTTCTAAGCCCTAAACCCCAAAATAAATACTAGTGCATGAAACAACCCTTCATGCATAGGAAATTTCGAAATTAAGTGCTTTACAGCTACCAACCAACTCCATTAATGAATTCCTTAGCAATGAAGAAAAGTATCATGATACAGCTTTACAGCTGCCAACCAACTCCTTTAATGTATTCCTTTGTGCTGGGAATATGATGATGAGCTGTCTTATCTGAGTAGGCTGAGTTGAAGATTATGTAGCAATATTGTTGGCTGAAAAAAATATCATATTATCAGTATGATCCATATGAGCAGATTGTAGCAAATTAGACACTCCCGTGTCAGAAAATTTGATGCTAAATCTGATGAAGGCATCTTTCTTAGGTAAATGCTTTTTCGGGTTTTTAACAAAAGAACCTTAGTAATATAAGAATCTATTCATGTAGTTTTTAATGAAATTTCTGATTAAAAGAAAAATGACTTTGATGATGATCTTGGTTTTGATAATTTGAACTTAAATGAACCCCCTCCTCAAAATAGCAACTTGGATGCACCTTCTTCTGAAATTTCCTTACCCAAGGAATGGAAGTATATAGATGCTCATCCAAAGGAGCTAATTATAAGAGAAATATCAAAAGGGGTTCAAACTTGTTCCTCTTTCAAGAATTTTTGTGCTAACACCGCCTTCTTTTCTCAAATCGAACCTAAATGCATTGATGAGGCCTTAAAAGATGATTTTTGGGTTATTGCAATGCAAGAGGAATTAAATCAATTTGAGAGGAATAAGGTATGGAAGCTTGTTCCTAGACCTAGTGACCATTTAGTCATTGGTACTAAATGGGTCTTTAGAAACAAGCAAGACGAAAATGGTATCGTGGTTAGAAACAAGGCTAGATTAGTGGCCAAAGGTTTCAACCAAGAATAAGGTATCGACTACGAAGAAACCTTCGCTCCTATGGCAAGATTAGAAGCCATTAGGATGCTCCTTGCCTATGCTAGTAGTAATAATTTTAAATTATTTCAAATGGATGTCAAAAGTGCCTTCTTGAATGGTTTTATTTCCGAAGAAGTATATGTCGAACAACCTCCCGGATTTGAAAATTCTCTTCTTCCTAATCATGTATTCAAATTTACTAAAGCTCTCTATGGCTGGGAACAATCTCCTAGAGCTTGGTATGAAAGGCTTAGTTCCTTTCTTATTTTAAATAATTTTACCAAAGGCAAGGTTGATACTGTAACATTGTTTATCAAACATTTTGAAAATAATTTTCTTATTGTATAAATTTATGTTGACGATATTATTTTTGGCTCTTCGGATGAATCATTATGTGAATCATTTTCCAAATGTATGAGTCATGAATTTGAAATGAGTTTAATGGGTGAATTAACTTTCTTTTTAGGATTACAAATCAAACAACTTAGTGATGGTATATTTCTTAACCAATCTAAATATACATTAGAATTGTTAAAACGATTTAACATGGATAATTCAAAAGCAATAAACACCCTTATGAGTACTGCGACTAAGTTAGATATGGATGAAAATAGTGAAAATTTCGATCAAAAAATATATAGGGGAATGATAGGTAGTCTACTTTACCTCACTGCGACTAGACCGGATATTATGTTTAGTGTAGAACTTTGCGCTAGGTTTCAATCTAATCCTAAATTATCTCATCTTAAGAGTGTTAAAAGAATATTTAGGTATCTTAAAGGAACTCCAAATCTAGGATTGTGGTATCCAAAATCTGAAAATTTTGATTTAATAGCTTATGCAGATGCCGATTTTGGCGGATGCAGGATAGATAGAAAAAGTACATCCGAAACATGCCAATTCTTAGGACATGCACTTGTTTCTTGGACTTCCAAGAAACAAAATTCAATTGCACTATCTACGACGGAAGCCGAATACATTGCTGCAAGTGCATGCTGTGCACAAGTTGTTTGGATGAAAAATACATTAGAAGACTATGGAATTCACTTCAAAAATGTTCCCATAAAATGTGATAATACTAGTGCCATATGTCTCACCAAAAATACAATTCAGCACTCTAGAACTAAGCATATCGATATTAGGCATCATTTCATACGTGATCATGTCCTTAACAATAATGTAGTTTTAGAATTTATTGACATAAAGTATCAATTGATAGATATTTTTACAAAAGCCTTAAATGAAGACCAATTTGAATTCATTAGAAGGGAACTAGGCATGTTAAATTGTCCCTAAAAATAAGCTTGTTTGAATATATTTTTCGAAAAATGTCTCATCCTTTTCCGTTCTTCTATGAATTTGACTTCATCATTCTCCTTCGATTCAAAATGACATATTGAAGTACAACTCATTATCTTAACCTATCTTGAGTCAAACATCTCTAAAAAACAAAAGGGGGAAGAAAGGATTTTTTTTTTCTTTCTTCCGCAGCACGTCAGCGGTGGCACCACCAGAACCGACGGTAGCACCGCTTGAGCGCTCGGGCGCCAGGCGGTGGCACCGCCCGAGACGCCCTTTAAAAACCGAAGGGTTAGGGCCGGCAGTGACACCGCCCCCAACCCGTGAAGGCCTCCCTCAAACTCTCCCAAAATCTTCCTAACTCTCATTCTAACCTCTAGAAGTCTTGATGAGGGATTCTTCTTGGTCCAAGCTCTCTATCCTCCAAGAAACACTCCATAAGGTAAAATTTTTCCTTCCTCTTCTTGTTTTACCTACTCATTACAATTTCATATTTTTTTCCCTATCATCTTGTCTAGATAATGGCTCCTAAGAGATCAAAAGGGAAAAGGATTGAAGGAGATTCATATGACTACGATCTTTTTAGATCCAAAGAAGAGGCCCTTAGGTTTCCTAAATTTAAAACAAGATGTATCCATAAGGGTAAACACGTTGATCTCGATGAACTAGGAGACTTAGAACCCATTATGTGGTTTGCTTATCTAGAGGCCCTACCTCTCCTACAAATAGATGAACCAATTTATCCTAGGTTAATTAGGCTCTTTTATGCAAACCTATGGGTAGATAACGATAGCCTAAGTACTTACCTTTTAGGAACACAAATTAGGATTTCTGATAATACTATTTGTGAACTAATTGGAATCACTGAAAAAGATAGGGGTTGCTATTTTAGAGGTAAATGGGATGTTAATATAATCGGAGCAACTTACACCGAAGCTGTCGAAACTATTTTTGCAAACTCGGACCTCGGAATAATACCCAAGAGTTACGAACACTTACTACCTTTTAACTCTAAGATTCTTCATCATATCATAACAAGCATACTATTCCCTAAGCAATATCATCTTGATGAAATGAGTTTAATAGAGATAAGCACCATGTATTGGATTATGACCCGTCAACATAACTGTTTTGGATACTCAATACGGCAACACATGGGGGGTTAATCACTAGATTTCTTCGTGCCTATGACATTTGCATCCCACCCGATGAAGAAACAATTCAAAGTGATAGATATAACGTCATCAATAAAAATCTACTGAAAAGACTTAGGTGCACATTTAACAATGGAATATGGGTAAGGCAACCTAGAAGGACTGATCCTATTCCTCCACCAGTAGAACAACTAGAAACACTAATTTTTAGGGGAAATGAATCTCCTCCTCCTAGTCCCTTTGGCGCACCACCTTCAGCTCCTGTTTCATCATCTGAAGGACTCATTATGGCAGAACTGTCTCAGATCAAATTCCAACAAGACCAACTCCAATCGCAGCAAGAACAAATTCAACTCCAGCAAATTGAAATTTTGAAGGAACTATGACAAATGAATCAAAAAATAGATGTTATGTATCAGCACTATGAATTACCTCCTAAGGATTAATTGATGTATCTTTTTATTCTGTTTTGTTTACTCTTAATATCAAGTTCGAAGCTTGTCATCTTATAAACGAAAACTGAACCTTCTTCTTATATGTATTTTTAAAATTCTGGATATATGCTGATATTTTTTTTCTGGACGAATGCTGATTTTTTAGATGAATTCTGGGTAAATATTTTTGGCAAATTTGAATGATTAATCTTAATGCTGGATTTTTTTTCTATTGATTTGATGATCACAAATTATGTGTTTCAAAGTCTCATCTCCTTTTTGTTGATGACAAAGGGGGAGAAAAGTGATGACTTGTACCATTTTGATAGCATGACTCATATGCTTGTGTGATACGAATGTCTTATATGCCATGCAAAATCTTTGAGAATATCGCAAGATTGATTGATCATATTGAAAGTATGCCTTACATCTATATCATGAAATTCATGTTGAAAATCTTTATCTCCTGTCGTAGTAAAAATTGTCCTTATCATTCGACTTGAAAATGATTTTCATCGAAGTTTCGTATTTACTTATGCTTAATGAGAATAACGATAAGTTCAACGGTTAGAACTTATCGGTTTATGCTTGAATTCAATGGGATGAAATTCAAGTGTTTTTATCTTCTCATAATATGGCATATAGATAGGGGGAGTTATGTTTAACTCTGTCATCAATGGATTGTCATCATCAAAAAAGGGGAGATTGTTGAATCTCAGATTTTGATGATAAAATCAATTGATGGGTTAATTGATCTAATCCATATTATTGAGTTAAGTGTGCAGGATTAACTACGATAACCAAAAAATATAAAGCAAGAATACCGGAGTCAAGTTTGATAGACGTTTAAGAGTCCGAAGAATCGTCGAAGATGCTGCCGGAACCAACCGAAACGAAATCGGGAACCTATCGGAATTTTCGGAAGTTCACTGAAGAGATCGTCGGAGGTTCGCGGAGATCACCGAGAAGGCTCGGCTACTCGTCACAAGATCGGGAGCTTGCTGGGAG
Organism: Musa acuminata AAA Group; assembly: GCF_036884655.1. NCBI lineage: Eukaryota > Viridiplantae > Streptophyta > Magnoliopsida > Zingiberales > Musaceae > Musa > Musa acuminata. The sequence goes on along the minus strand of NC_088336.1, from coordinate 10,558,449 downwards.
TCCGTTGGAAGAAATCCGAGGGTATATCGGAAGTCCACCGGAAGTTCGTCGGAAAGCTCGCCGGAACAAGACTCGACGTTCGTGGTTGAAAACTTGCTTGGGATGTTTTTAGTTATATAGTTCACATGTAATTAGGATTAAGATTAAAAGATAATCCTATATCCTGGTTAGGGGCCAAATGGGCCCAAAATTAGACTTGGTTTGGGTTGAAAACTTAAAGCCCAACCCGTGAACCGAAGGGTCTGGCGGTGGCGCCGCCAGACTGGGCGGTGACATCGCCTAGCACCCGAGAGCCAAGCGGTGGCACCGCCTGGCTGGGCGGTGGCACCGCCAGTCCATTGTCAGTGTCTGACACTAACAGGCGGTGGCACCGCCAACATCGGGAACCAAAGAGAATTCAAATTTTGGAGCACAAATTTGAATCCTCTTGAGGCCTATAAATACCCCTCAATTCTCAGCTGAGATTACAACTTTTTGAGAAGCAATTGATTGAGAGAAATATCTTAGAAAAGTCTTAGCAAGTCTTGTTTTCAATTTGCTAGAGTGTTCACCTCCTTCTTTCTTGCTGAAAATTGTTAGGATCGAGAGCACTAAGAGGGGGGGGGGTGAATTAGTGCAGCGGAAATTTTACAGCGATTAAAACCGAAAGCTGCGTTCGTTCGAAAGAAACTTTTATGATGCAAAAGCTGATTCATAGTTTGTATCTAAGTGCAGTTTGCGTCTAAGTGCAGATTGCGTCTAAGCGCAGTTTGTGTCTAAACACAGTTTGCGTCTAAGCGCAGTTTTGCGTCTAAGCGCAGTTTGCGTCTAAACACAGTTTGCGTCTAAGCGCAGTTTTGCGTCTAAGCGCAGTTTGCGTCTAAACGCAGATTTACGTCTAAGCTCAGATTGCGTTTAAGCGCAGTTTGCGTCTGAGCGCAGTTTACGTCTAAGATCAGATTGCGTCTGAGCGCAGTGCATTTGCGTCTAAACGCAGTTTTACGTCTAAACACAGTTTTACGTCTAAACGTAGTTTTACGTCTAAACGCAGTTTGCGTCTAAACGCAGTTTTACGTCTAAACGTAGTTTTACGTTCAAAAGTAGTTTACGTCTAAGACACAGTTTTACGTCTAAGCAGAATCAAGACGTAAACGTAAACTGCAAAGAAACTTGTTCGCAGAAATCAGTTTGTAGTTATAAACAGAATCAAGACGTAAACGTAAACTGCAAAGAAACTCGTTCGCAGAAATCAGTTTGCAGTTATAAACAGAATCAAGACGTAAACGTAAACTGCACAGAACCTTGTTCGTAAAAGCGCAGAAGACAGTTTGCAGTTGTAAATGAAATCAAGACGTAAACGTAAACTACACAGAACTCATTCGTAAAAGCGCAGAGAGATAGTTTGCAGTTTGTAGATGGAATCAAGACGTAAACGTAAACTGCACAGAATTTGTTCGTAAAAGCGCAGAGAGCAGTTTGCAGTTTGTAAATGGAATTAAGACGTGAACGTAAACTGCACAGAATTCGTTCGTAAAAGCACAGAGAGCAGTAGCTATGTAGGAGGTTTGCAGTAATGATAAAGTGCTCAAAATAAACGCAAACCAGAGATTTAGAGTGGTTCGGTCAGTCTTGACCTACTCCACTTTTGGCTTCCTCCACCGATGAGGTTACCGACGTCAACTAGAAGCCTTCCTTCAATAGGCGAAGGCCAACTACCCTCTTACAGATTCACTCCTTTTGATGGGCTTAGGAGACAACCCTTACAGATGTTTTCTCTCCTCTCTTTACAACTCAAACTTGAAGAATAGAAGGAGGAGGAAAAACTAGCAGTTTTGAGCTCTAAGAACCACTGAAAAGATCAAGATTTCGGGTAAGTTCTTGCTATCTCAGTGCTGAATGGGTGGGGTATTTATAGGCCCCAACCCAATTCAAATTTGGAGCTCAAAACGATCAAATCCCGGAATTCCGGGATCAGGCGGTTGCACCTCTTGACTGGAGAGGTTGCACCGCCTGGCAGAGCTCGAAGACCGAGCTCAGGCGGTGCCACCTCTCTGCCAGGGAGGTTGCACCGCCCAGTCTTGCTCGAAGACTGAGCTCAGGCGGTGCCACCTCTCTGCCAGGGAGGTTGCACCGCCCAGTCTTGCTCGAAGACTGAGCTCAGGCGGTGCCACCTCTCTGCTAGGGAGGTTGCACCGCCCAGTCTTGCTCGAAGATTGAGCTCAGGCGGTGCCACCTCCCGGCTGGGGAGGTTGCACCGCCCAGTCTCGCTGGAAGGCCTAGCCCAGGCGGTGCCACCTCCTGGCCTGGGCGGTTGCACCTCCTGGTGCAATCAGGGTCCGAATGGTTCATTCCTTTCGGCCCAATTTCAGTCTTTCAGGGGCCCAATTGCCCCAAGATTAAGCCATTGGGATCACCTCCCATTTTCCAACTTAATCAACGTGCTAACTACGATTAAATCTAAGACAACTTCTGCAGCTTTGCTTCGGTGCGTCAATCGCTCCTTCCGGCGAGTTTCCGGCGAACTTCCGTCGATCATCCGATGAACCCTCGGTGATGCTCCTGCGGACTTCTGGCAAACTCCTGGACTTTGCGACGATCCATTTGGCAAGTTTCGACGAGCTTCGCTTGGCAAGCTTCTGGACTTCTCGGATCTGTTCTCGCAGAACCTCCGACGACCGTCCGAACTTCCGTCGAACTCTCGAACTCCCAACGTGATCATGAACTTGACTCCGGCGCAACTCCTGCTGCTTGTCTATCTTTTATCGTAGTTAATCCTGCACACTTAAAACAAAAACTTCGATCGAGACAATTAATCCTAAACAATTAACCAAGTTGTCCGGCATGTCATTGGTCCCTCGACGCTTCGTCCGATTCTTCGGCGCATCGTCCTTTCCTGCAGCCTATTGCCCAATTGGCCTGTTGGCTCCGCAACTCCGATATCCTTGGCACAATACCCGCTCTTCTTGGCCCGATGCCCGAGTCCACGACCCGAAGCCTTCTGTCGATACGTCGACCGATCCACCGGCCCGACGTCCAATCTTCTGACATGTTCCTCCGGCACAACATGATGTTCCTGCTTTAATTGTCTCATCCTGATCGAAGCACCCTGCGTCACTCAAAACGCAGATTAAATCATAAACATATATTAAGTAGTTTCATCATCAAAATACGAGATTCAACAATCTCCCCCTTTTTGATGATGACAACTACTTGATGACGGAGTTAACCTTAACTCCCGGAGTTTAAACAAACTCCCCCTATCAATATGCCATATTGATAGAAACTCTTAGATTCAAAAATCTAAGCAACATGTCATCATAAACGGAGTTAACCTTAACTCCCAGAGTTTAAACAAACTCCCCCTATCAATATGCCATATTGATAGAACCTTGAATTCGAACTGAATTCAAGTTATTGCAATATTCATCATGAATACTTGCAACACGTCAATATGAACATATGCATAAACTTGTGCATCACATGTCATGTCATCAACATACTTCTCCCCCTTTGTCATCAACAAAAAGGAGAAGTATCACAATCAAGTGTTTGTGATATTGGTTTAACTCATTGCATGAAAAACATATTATCAAGTTTTATCATCATGCAGTTTTGAAGCCAAAAAAATTTAGCAAATGTTACATCATGCTTAGAATATTCAGGCTATCAAGTTTCAGATATGCAAGTTCTACAGTATACAAGATAGCACTTTTAGAACATGCAAGCTAGCAATTTAGAGATGTTCAAGAAAGCAACTCTTGCTTCTTGAGATATGCAAATTTGTCAAGTTTTGCTAGATGTGCAAGTTAGCATTTTTGCCTCTTGAGATAGGCAAGATAGCACATTTGCTTCTTTTGAGATAGCAACTTTTCGCTTCTCTTTAGACTACAAGCTAGCAATTTTTTTACGATATACAAGTTAGCAAAAACTTCGAAAGCAAATGCAAGATAACTTTCTTGTGTAGGCTCATGATTATTGCTTCCTATTGTAATGTGCAGGTTGCAAATCTTGCTTCTTGAGATATTCAAGATGGTGATGTTCAAGAAGACAACTTTTGCTTCTTGAAATAAGCAAGTTAGCAATCTTTGCTACTTAAGATAGGCAAGCTAGCAATCAAGTTTTTGCATCTTCTTGACTTGTGCAAGCTAGCTATCTCCCCCTTTGTCATTGTCAAAAAGAAAGGAAGAATACAGTTTTGTAGTTCTTTTTCCTTTTACAATGATTTCAAAATCATGACAAAGGATGAATAATCAAGTTCTGAATGTCAAGACAATTTTTCATCATGAATATTTTATCATTGCATGCATCGTTATCATAGGTTGAAGAATTACATGCATAATTTCATATCACCATTCATAATTACATTAATGTTTCAATATAGCAATTTCTTCTCAAAGTGTGTAACTTAGCACTCATAGCATTTTAAATCATGATTTACATCATATGCAACGCATCACATCATAATTAGAAAGCACAAGTATTGCATGCATAATTGCACATCATAAATGTTTCATATCATGATGGTATCAATTTTGTCAAATTATATCCTACCATGCATGATCAAAACTTCTCCCCATTTTATCATTGAAAACAAGAAGAAAGTAGGGGGTAGAGCATAAAAGTGTTAAATATTTCAATCATTTCAAGGCATCATAGATCAAGTTATGATTCGTGATTCATCATAAAGCAAGTTAGTTTTCAATCATCACATAAGGCATTTAAGGAATTTTTGAAACATAGGAGAATGATTAATTTAAGCATACAATGTTTCAATCCAATTCAAGTCATGAATATCAATGCTTTCATATTGTGAGTATCAATTCATGAATACCACAGGATATTATTTGTGACTTCAATTTTGCAAGATCAAGATTATGATTTAGATAAAACTTATTCAAATCAAATCATTAACTTGAAATTCATAATCAAGTCATTAAAATTAATTTCGAGATTCACAAAATATCATGAAATCATTAATCTCGATCAGATGGGAAAAGTATTTTCTTTTTAAGTGATTCTTTTAACACATCATAAAAAACTCATTCATAATTCAAGTGATTTACAAGATATCATAAATGAATTTATCACTTGTATTTCATCAAAATCCAGAACTCTAGAGATAGAAAATGATTGAAGCATTTAACATGATTGAAGCATGATTCATATTTAAAGTGTATCTTATGTCGTAAATACGAATCAAGCATTTGTAAAATCTGAAATCATCCTCAAAATTACATTCAATAAATTCATATATGACAAGCATAGATTTATTGAAAAATCAATAAGATAGAGGATTATATTTCAAGTGTTTATCAATTGTAGCATTTCATCACATGGTAAGATATCAATGCGTAAAATTGCGATACAAGTTCTTGATATCTTAACGCATGATGCAAACATGGCATAATACAAATTTGGCAATCATAGCATCAATTCATATAAATATGGCAATCATATCAATTCATATATTTCTCCCCTTTTTTAAGCGTTTCATCTTAAGTGATTGATTTCATGTTAGCATGTCTTTTCATTTATGTCAAATAAAGACATGCATCAACGTTTAGGATCGTAAAATGAATTTCATCATAAAACCATCAATCACAAAAATCATCATGTATAACTTTAAAATCTCATGCATAAAATCATCAAATCATAGTATCAAAACTTTAATATTTTCATTGCAACATTAAGCAAGGTTTCATTGAACTTAATTTTGAATGATTCTTATAAATGCCTAAAACTTCTTTAGCTTTAATTTATATGATTGACTTTATAATAACATGCTCAAATCTTTATTCTTATGTCAAAACTATATATCATCTCTAACAATCAAAGACAATGAAAAATATCAAAAGCCATGTATCGTCATTGAAAAGCAATATGAAAATCATCAAAATATACATTCTTGCTTTTCAAGCACATAAATAAGATTAATCTCACAAGGTGTACAATCATTAGATTTCTATCTTGCATTAACATAAGACATGCAGTTTTCATTATCATTTTCAAAATTACAAGCATGATCATATTTTTGCATTTTCATTATTAAATTATTAAAAATGTAATTTTCAAGAAAATTTAAAGAAAAAGAAAATTGCATCATGAAAAGCATCATGTAATTTCGAAGTAAATTAAAGGCATTTTGATTACCTCAGCGTCGAAAGGCGTAAAGGCGTAGTTTGCCACCTCGCCTTTGTTGATTTTCTCCTCATCTTCGGAGCTCGATTCATCCCAATTTTTATTCTTCTTCTTGCGTTCAAAGCAAGTAGTTCCGTTTTTTTTTTTTTTTTTTTAATTTTTGTTTCATTTGTAGTTTAAGTTCACCATCACTTGAGCTTATGCTCGAGTGGTCTTCAAATGTTCTATGTCCCAAATCCTTCCTGTTCTTTGGAAGGTGGTTCTCAAGTTCTTCACGTGCATTGCACGTCATTTCATAGGTGATCAATGAACCAATTAGTTCTTCAAGTGGAAATTGGTTCAAGTTTTTCGATTCTTGAATAGCAGTTACTTTTGAATCCCAAGTTTTAGAAAGTGAGCGCAAAACTTTGTTAACGAGTTCAAAATCCGAAAAGCCTTTACCAAGTGATTTTAAACCATTGACGACATCCGTAAAACGGGTGTACATGTCAACAACGGTTTCGCTTGGTTTCATATGAAAAAGCTCGAAATCATGCAGTAAAATATTAACTTTCGAGTCTTTGACTCTACTAGTTCCCTCGTGCGTGATTTCAAGAGTGCGCCAAATATCGAAAGCCGTTTCGCATAAAGAAACCCGATTGAATTCATTTTTGTCCAAAGCGCAAAATAAGGCATTCATAGCCTTTGCGTTTAAAGAAAAATACTTCTTCTCTAAATCCGACCATTCGTTCATCGGTTTAGAGGGAAGTTGAAAACCATTTTCAACGATATTCCATAAATCTAGATTTAGAGAAATCAAGAAAACTCTCATTCGAGTTTTCCAATAAGTGTAGTCCAATCCGTTAAAGAACGGTGGACGAAAGACCGAAAAGCCCTCTTGAAGAGCCATTTCTCTCGGGTGTAAATCCGAAATGAGAAATACCCCGCTCTGATACCAATTGTTAGGATCGAGAGCACTAAGAGGGGGGGGGGTGGGTGAATTAGTGCAGCGGAAATTTTACAGCGATTAAAACCGAAAGCTGCGTTCGTTCGATAGAAACTTTTATGATGCAAAAGCTGATTCACAGTTTGTATCTAAGTGCAGTTTGCGTCTAAGCGCAGATTGCATCTAAGCGCAGTTTGTGTCTAAACACAGTTTGCGTCTAAGCGCAGTTTGCGTCTAAACACAATTTGCGTCTAAGCGCAGTTTTGCATCTAAGCGCAGTTTGCGTCTAAACGCAGATTTACGTCTAAGCTCAGATTGCGTTTAAGCACAGTTTGCGTCTGAGCGCAGTTTACGTCTAAGATCAGATTGCGTCTGAGCGCAGTGCGTTTGCGTCTAAACGCAGTTTTACGTCTAAACACAGTTTTACGTCTAAACGTAGTTTTACGTCTAAACGCAGTTTGCGTCTAAATGCAGTTTTACGTCTAAACGTAGTTTTACGTTCAAAAGTAGTTTACGTCTAAGACACAGTTTTACGTCTAAGCAGAATCAAGACGTAAACGTAAACTGCAAAGAAACTTGTTCGCAGAAATCAGTTTGCAGTTATAAACAGAATCAAGACGTAAACGTAAACTGCAAAGAAACTCGTTCGCAGAAATCAGTTTGCAGTTATAAACAGAATCAAGACGTAAACGTAAACTGCACAGAACCTTGTTCGTAAAAGCGCAGAAGACAGTTTGCAGTTGTAAATGAAATCAAGACGTAAACGTAAACTACACAGAACTCATTCGTAAAAGCGCAGAGAGACAGTTTGCAGTTTGTAGATGGAATCAAGACGTAAACGTAAACTGCACAGAATTCGTTCGTAAAAGCGCAGAGAGCAGTTTGCAGTTTGTAAATGGAATTAAGACGTGAACGTAAACTGCATAGAATTCGTTCGTAAAAGCGCATAGAGCAGTAAGCTATGTAGGAGGTTTGTAGTAATGATAAAGTGCTCAAAATAAACGCAAACCAGAGATTTAGAGTGGTTCGGTCAGTCTTGACCTACTCCACTTTTGGCTTCCTCCACCGATGAGGTTACCGACGTCAACTAGAAGCCTTCCTTCAATAGGCGAAGGCCAACTACCCTCTTACAGATTCACTCCTTTTGATGGGCTTAGGAGACAACCCTTACAGATGTTTTCTCTCCTCTCTTTACAACTCAAACTTGAAGAATAGAAGGAGGAGGACTTACCAAAAAAAAAAAAAAAAAAAAAAATAGAAGGAGGAGGAAAAACTAGCAGTTTTGAGCTCTAAGAACCACTGAAAAGATCAAGATTTCAGGTAAGTTCTTGCTATCTCAATGCTGAATGGGTGGGGTATTTATAGGCCCCAACCCAATTCAAATTTGGAGCTCAAAACGATCAAATCCTGGAATTCCGGGATCAGGCGGTTGCACCTCTTGACTGGAGAGGTTGCACCGCCTGGCAGAGCTCGAAGACCGAGCTCAAGCGGTGCCACCTCTCTGCCAGGGAGGTTGCACCGCCCAGTCTTGCTCGAAGACTGAGCTCAGGCGGTGCCACCTCTCTGCCAGGGAGGTTGCACCGCCCAGTCTTCCTCGAAGACTGAGCTCAGGCGGTGCCACCTCTCTGCCAGGGAGGTTGCACCGCCCAGTCTTGCTCGAAGACTGAGCTCAGGCGGTGCCACCTCCCGGCTGGGGAGGTTGCACCGCCCAGTCTCGCTGGAAGGCCTAGCCCAGGCGGTGCCACCTCCTGGCCTGGGCGGTTGCACCTCCTGGTGCAATCAGGGTCCGAATGGTTCATTCCTTTGGGATCACCTCCCATTTTCCAACTTAATCAACGTGCTAACTATGATTAAATCTAAGACAACTTCTGCAGCTTTGCTTCGGTGAGTCAATCGCTCCTTCCGGCGAGTTTCCGGCGAACTTCCGTCGATCATCCGATGAACCCTCGGTGATGCTCCTGCGGACTTCCGGCAAACTCCTGGACTTTGCGACGATCCATTTGGCAAGTTCCGACGAGCTTCGCTTGGCAAGCTTCTGGACTTCTTGGATCTGTTCTCGCAGAACCTCCGACGACCGTCCGAACTTCCGTCGAACTCTCGAACTCCCAACGTGATCATGAACTTGACTCCGGCGTAACTCCTGCTGCTTGTCTATCTTTCATCGTAGTTAATCCTGCACACTTAAAACAAAAACTTCGATCGAGACAATTAATCCTAAGCAATTAACCAAGTTGTCCGGCATGTCATTGGTCCCTCGACGCTTCGTCCGATTCTTCGGCGCATCGTCCTTTCCTGCAGCCTATTGCCCAATCGGCCTGTTGGCTCTGCAACTCCGATATCCTTGGCACAATACCCGCTCTTCTTGGCCCGATGCCCGAGTCCACGACCCGAAGCCTTCTGTCGATACGTCGACCGATCCACCGGCCCGACGTCCAATCTTCTGACATGTTCCTCCGGCACAACATAATGTTCCTGCTTTAATTGTCTCATCCTGATCGAAGCACCCTGCGTCACTCAAAACGCAGATTAAATCATAAACATATATTAAGTAGTTTCATCATCAAAATACAAGATTGAACAAAAATTTGTAAGAGTGTGAATCGCCTGTAAAAAGTTGTAAGAGGGGTATTTGCCCTTCCCCTTCAAGAGATTTGCTAGTGGAAGGTGGGAGCCTCATCGAAGAGGGCCTCGCAAGTGAATGTAGGTCATTTGACCGAACCACTTTAAAATCGGCGTGATCTTTGGTTTGCATTTTATTATCGCTATTTACATTACTGCAAACCTTCTTACGTGCCTTATTTCCTCATTACCTTTGCTGCATACCTTTACGAACACACGTTTAAGTTAAGCTCTTCAAGCTCGGTTTTTATCGTATCGAAAGATTTATCAAAACCGAAGTTTTAATCCGCTGCACTAATTCACCCACCCCTCTTAGTGCCGCTCCGATCCTAACACAAATATGGCATAGTGCAAATATGGCAATCATAGCAATTCTATAACCAATTTATCATATATTTCGATGCAAGCTTTTGATATCTCAACATAATTCAAATTTAAGTATGGCACTCATAGCATCAATTCATATATTTCTCATTCAAATATGACACTCATAGTATCAATTCATATATTTCTCCCCCTTTGTCATCAACAAAAAGGAGAACGATATAAGCAAATTTTAACTCAGTTTATGTCATTTTTCAACATTGAGGGATAGGATACCAATTATACAAATATCTCAAGGAAAACGTGACATGGAGATAACTTTTATTACTCCTTTCTCTTTATTTGTTATTATCTTTTTGCATGAAGGAGGAAAGTCATTTGTGAGCCTAGCCAAATGAAGTTAAAATTGATAAGGATCAAGATATATGTGTGAATCAAATCCATGCACATTAAACTTTTTCTCAAAAGATATAAGAAGGAATCATCAAATCTATTTCTCGAAAGATATTTTTCACATGATAAGTCTATGAGAGATGCATTTGCTAGTTGATTCCATATGTCAAAAATCAATAATATGAATCAAACTCAATATGACATATGTTTATTAAGTCCGGAAGAGAATAATTATCGAGAAAATCCGATTGTTAGGATCAAAAAGATCCGAAAATTAAATTTAACACTTTCATGCATTCGGACAAGATTTTCCTATAGATTTTCAAATTCAATCATGAAGATAAAACATGCTTATTATCATGAAAATTTTTGTATCCAAAATACATAATTTCTAACATGTAAATAAGGTATATAATTGTGTAAAATCATCATGGCAATTAAGTGATTTGATCATTAAATCAAAAAAGTTTGAAAAATAATCTTAACAAGTTCATGCATTCTAACATATTAACATTCCTAATTCTCTTCTAATGAAATCAAATTGTTCTTCACTTAGAGGTTTTGTAAAAATATCAACTAGTTGATGCTTAGTATCAATGAACTCTATGATTACATCATGATTAGTGACATTATCTCATATAAAGTGATGTCTAACATTAATATATTTTGTTCTTGAGTGTTGAATGAGATTCTTTGTTAAACATATTGCACTTGTGTTATCACATTTAATGGGAATGTTTTTAAGATGGACTGTATAATCTTCTAAGGTGTTTTTCATCCATACAACTTGTGCACAGCATGTACTAACTGCAATATACTCAGCTTCGATTGTTGATAGTGCAATCGAGTTTTGTTTCTTAGATGACCAGGAAACAATGGAATGTCCCAAAAATTGACATGTTCCCGATGTGCTTTTTCTATCTAGTCTACACCCAGCAAAATCCGCATTAGCATAAGTAATTAACTCAAAATTCTCGTTTTTGGATACTATAATCATAGATTTGTGGTACCTCTAAGATATCTAAGTATTCTTTTAATCTCTTTGAGAAGAGATATCTTAGGGTTTGATTGAAACCTAGCACAGAGTCATACACTGAACATAATATCTAGTCTAGTTACAGTAAGGTAAAGTAAGCTTCCTATCATACACCTATAAGAATTTTGATCGAAGCTCTCTCCACTTTCATCAACTTCTAACTTAGTAGAGGTGCTGTTAGGACTCTAGCTATGAGAGTCCTAATTGAGAGGGACATTCATGTAAAACCTACCTAAGCCGACCCCTATTAAAGAGGTGAAGAGGTTGGCTAGGGTTCGGAGGTTGTTTCTTAGAGAAGAATTAGGAGTTGTAAGGGAATAGGAGTCTTACGTAGGAGTCCTATGATTCATTGTATGGTCGACCAGCCCCTGTGATTCCAAAGTATGTAATTTGCTCAGCCAAGGTAGATCAGGTTGACCAAGAATTGATTGATAGGGACAAACTCTTACATCTATTAAAAGATAATCTCTCTACTGCTCAAGCCAGAATGAAGCAGCAAGTCGACACACGACGAAGTGAAATAGAATTTTCATTGGGAGATTGGGTTTATCTTCGCCTACAACCATACAAGCAACTCTCCATCAACACTCAAGCCTCCATGAAGCTATCCTCACGTTTTTATGGGCCCTATCAGATCACAGAGCGTATTAGAGCCATGGCGTACAGACTTAAATTACCTGAGGATGCCAAAATTCACCTTGTCTTCCATGTATCATGCCTGAAGCCCAAGTTGGGAGAACACGAGTCACCCTATATCCAACTGCCCAACACAACTGAGGATGGAGTTATTCAAGCCCAACCACAAGCCATCCTCGATCGTAGGATCGTGATGCATCGCCGACATCCCTCTACTGAAGTACTAGTACATTGGAATAATCTACCACTTGAAGATGCCACATGGGAACCATATAAGGAGCTGAAGACCTGGTTCCCTGAGTTCATGGAATCTCAGCCTTGAGGACAAGGCTGATTTGAAGAGGGCGGGTCTGTTAGGACTCTAGCTAGGAGAGTCCTAATTGAGAGGAACATTCATGTAAAACCTACCTAAGCCGACCCCCATTAAAGAGGTGAAGAGGCCGGCTAGGGTTAGGAGGTTGTTTTTTAGAGAAGAATTATGAGTTGTAAGGGAATAGGAGTCTTAAGTAGGAGTCATATTAGGAGTTGGTTAGAAGTAGGAGTCTTGAGTAGGAATCCTATTAGGAGTTACGGTTTAGAAGCCCTATAAATAGCCATGTATTCCTCCTCTTATCATAAGCAATAGATGAATCTTTTCTGCAGCCTTTGAGCAGCAACTTGGAGGGAGGAACCCCTATAGAGTTCCAAGGAGGCCGATCCCCTAAAGAGATCAACCCCAAGTTTAGAATCTGCAAGGGTTCTAACAGGTGCTCATACGAGTATTAATAGCTTTTGAGCTATCCATATTAAATCTTTTTAGCAGATCTAAAGCATATTTAGTTTGACTAATAAAGATGCCATTGCTTAGTTGCTTAATTTGTAAGCCTAAGAAAAAGATTAATTCTCCCATCAAACTCATTTCAAATTCGAGACTCATGGTTTTAGCAAAAGATTCATAAAGAGATTCATTCATAAAACCGAAGATAATATCATCAACATAAATCTGAACAATGAGAAAATTATTTTCAAAATTCTTGATAAACAACATAGTATCGATCTTGCCTTTTGTGAAATTATTTTCAATAAGAAAAGTACTAAGTCTCTCATACCAAGCCCTTGGGGCTTATTTTAAACAATAGAGAGCTTTAGCTAATTTAAATACATGATTAAGGAGGCTATTATTTTTAAATCCGGGAGGTTGTTCAACATAAACTTTTTCAGAAATAAAGCCATTAAGAAAAGTGCTTTAACATCCATTTAAAACAACTTAAAATTATTATTACTAGCATAGGCAAGGAACATCCTTATGGCTTCTAATCTAGCCACAGGAGAGAAGTTTTCTTCGTAATCGATACCTTCTTCTTAGTTAAAACCTTTGGCCACTAATCTAGCCTTGTTTCTAACCACGATACCATATTCATCTTGCTTGTTTCTAAAGACCCATTTAGTACCAATAACTAAATCGTCATTTGGCCTAGGAACAAGCTTCCATACCTCATTTCTCTCAAATTGATTTAACTAATCTTGCATTGCAATAATCCATGAATCATCTTTCATGATTTGTCAATACATTTAGGTTCAATTTGGCACAAAAATTTTTAAAAGAAGAACGTGTTTAAACCCCCTTAGATGTGTCTCCTAGAATTAGCTCCTTAGGATGAGCATCTACATACTTCTAATCCTTGGGTAAGGATGTTTTGGAAGTAGATGCATCCAAGTTGCTAGTTGGAGAAGGGGTTTCTGATAGAACCCTTGCAGATTCTAAACTTGGGGTTGATCTCTTTAGGGGATCGGCCTCCTTGAAACTCTATAGGGGTTCCTCCCTCCAAGTGCTGCTCAAAGGCTGCAGAAAAGTTTCATCTATTGCTTATGAAAAGAGAAGGAATACATGGCTATTTATATGGCTTCTAAACCCTAACTCCTAATATGACTCCTACTTAAGACTCTTACTTCTAACCAACTCCTAATAGGACTCCTACTCAAGACTCCTATTCCCTTACAACTCCTAATTCTTCTCTAAGAAAAAACCTCCTACATGAATGCCCCTCACAATTAGGACTCTCCTAGCTAGAGTCCTAACATAATGTCCCTCTCAATTAGGACTCTCCTAGCTAGAGTCCTAACATTTTTACATGAATGTCCCTCTCAATTAGGACTCTCCAAGCTAGAGTCCTAACAGACCCGCCCTCTTCAAATCAGCCTTGTCCTCGAGGCTGATGATTCATGAATTCTGGGAATTTGATCTTCAAGTCGTCATAGTTCTCCCAAGTGGCATCTTCTTTTGGTAGGTTCGCCCACTGTATTAGCACTTCATTAGTGGGTCGTCGTCGTCGAGTCACGATCCGTCGATCAATAATGGCACTTGGCTGGGTCTGGAGTTCTCTTTGGGTAGTCATATTTGGTGGGTGGCTTTGGGCTGTCTCCAAGCACCTGTTTAAAACTTCCGGTTGGCTGTTGGTTTGTGGGTGATAGGTCGTACTCCTTTTCAATTTAGTACCCTGCATATAGAATAACTTTGTCCAAAATCTGCTATTGAAGATGCAAGTAGAATTTGTCACAAGCACAATGCGTCCCTTATAGTGTAATTCTTTTGAGTCCCAATTGTAATGAGCCATGGGGCTTGGTGCTTCGTCCAATTTTTTTATAATCTTACTAGTATCTGAATCTTCCTGCCATTCCATCTTAATATCCTCAAGGAAGTCGCTGGTCGGAAGTGAAACGGTCGAAACTTCAACTTGCTCGGGTAGCTGCGAAAGCGCATCTGCAAGAACATTCTCTTTCCCCTTTTTGTAAGTTATTTCAAAATCAAATCCAAGAAGTTTTATTACCCATTTTTGCTGCTCGGGGGAAGATATCTTCTGCTCCAAGAGATATTTTAGGCTTTTATGGTTGGTCTTGATTTGAAAGTATCGCCTGATCAAGTACAATCTCCACCTCGTTGCTGCGCGCACAATGGCGAGCATCTCCTTATCATATGTTGACATATTTTGATCGGAGGGAGATAATGCCTTGCTAGTGTATGCGAGTGGTCGACCATCTTGCATGAGAATGGCTCCAATTCTGACTCCAGATGTGTCGGCCTCAATAATGAAGGGTCGGTTGAAATCTGGTAGTGTTAGCACCGGCGTCGTCGTCATGGCTGCCTTAAGTTTGTCGAAGGCAGCGGAGGCTCTGTCCAACCATTGGAAGACATCTTTTTCTAGTAAGGAAGTAAGTGATGCACTGATCTTTCCATAGTTTTTCACGAACTTGCGGTAGTAGCCTGTTAAACCCAGAAAGCCATGTAGCAATTTTATGTTTCTCGAGGTCGGCCAGTTTTGCATTGCTCCAATTTTGAAGGGGTCCACTGCCACACCTTCCTCTGATATGATATGCCCAAGATATTCCACCTTTTGTTGAAGAAAGCAAAAATTCGTGGTTGTTGTGTGTTCAAAAGGTGGTTTTCCGTATGTCTTCTTCGCATGCTCGTATTTGATGATACCCGGATCAAAGGTCCAGCTTTGTAAAGATTTGTGCTCCCTTTCATCTAGCAATTCATCTACTATTGGAATAAAGTATTTGTCCTTGATGATTATGCCATTGAGAGCTCGATAATCAACACATATTCGCCTTGTTCCGTCCTTCTTGCGTACAAGTAGCACCGGCGAAGAGTAGAGGTTGCAACTTGGCCGAATAACTCCTGTTTCGAGTATCTCTTTTATAATCCTTTCTATTTCATCCTTCTGGAGATGTGGATACTGATATGGCTGAGCATTTGCTGAAGATTTGCCTGGAAGAATCATTATACAATGATCATGCCGACAGGTAAGAGATAGGTTGCGCGGTTCGTCAAATATATTTGAAAATTCAGCAAGCAAAGGAAGTAGATTTGGATCTTCAAATTCTGTTGGCTCTCCCTTAGTTTGCTGCTCAAGTTGTACCAAAAAGCCGCTGCATGCTTTATGCAAAACATTCTCCATTTGTTGTGTGCAAATCGTTGTTATGTCGCCCCCACGTTTCCCGTGCAATGTCACCTGTTTCTCCTTACTATAAAATTTCATAATTAGTTTCATAAAATTCCAAGAAATATCACCTAATGTCGTCAACCATTTAATTCTGAGCATGGCCTCATGATTGTTAAGAGGGAGAAGGAAGAAATCTGCAATTATCTCTTGGTCCTGCAGCAATAGTTTCTCCTGCAAGCGCCTATGATCACAATTCAAAATCCGTCCGTCGGTGACCTTAACATCAAACCTGCAGCGATTCTCGATATGTAATGATATCCGAACAGCAAGCTTACTATTTAGGAAGTTAGTAGTACTGCCCGTGTCGATGAGAACCGTGATTGGTTGTTGTTTGAGAAGGCCTCCAATTTTCATCGTTTGCGGGTTTGAGTAGCTAGCTAGTGTATGTACCGTAACTTCGGTCGGTTGTGGCTCTTCTTCTGCATCTTCTTCTTCATGTTCAAGGCTCTCTTTTGGATGTTCAATGACCTCTTCTTCTATCGGTTCAATCATAAGAAGTCCCCCTTTACTACAGCGATGCTCATGGCTCCACGGCTCGTCACAATGCCAACATAACCCCTTCGCATATCGCTCCCGAAGCTCTTCTCTTGTTAACCTCTTTAGTGTAGGGACTTGGTCGACAGTAGGGGGGGCTAAGGGCTTCAATATTACTGGTTGAGGAGAGACCCTAGTCCTCCGAGCTTCATGGTTCAATTGCTCCTCTTGATGTCGTGCGAAAGAGATGGCTGCCATAAGCGTATACGGTTGTCGCGCTTTAACTTCTCCTCGGATCTCCGGCTTCAAGCCCTCAATGAAGGTCCACAATAGCTGTTTTTGAGACCAATCATGAGTTTGATTAGATAACCTTTCAAACCTGGTTTGGTACTCCTGAATGGTGGAGGTTTGTTGGATCTTTGCTAGTTGTTCGTCAATATTCTCGTAATCGGTTGGTCTAAAGCGAATCAGCAGTCCTTCTTTGAATTGTCGCCATGAAAGGAATCCATAAGTATGTTCAAACCAGTCAAACCACTGTATAGCATCCCCTTCAAGATGTATAGCTGCAATTTTCACCATAGATACATCCGCGGTTTTGTGGTCCCGAAAATATCGCTCCGCGCGCGAGATCCAACCAATCGGGTCTCCTTCTTCCCATCTAGGGAAGTCCACTCTCATGCATGGATAGTTGGGGTTGGTCATAGAGCTTCCCCTCTCTTGGAAGTCATATCTTTTGGGTTGGTGTGATTGGGCAAAGCTCTCTCCTTGATGTGATTTCTTCGGGCTTAGTGGTCGGCCCAATCTGAGTTCGGTAAAGAGCATCCGAATCTTATCCTCCATTCGTGCCTCCAAGGCTTCGAATTTAGCATTGATTACCTCCTTAGATGCCATAATATATGCCTCCAAATCTATGATGTTTAGATCTCTCTTTTGTTGTTAGGTTAAAGGCATGTATAGGTTGAGAGAAGTGATGGTCAAAAGGGTTGGCGGATTGGTGGATGTAGGCTACGATTTAGGCTTGTTTTGTGACAGTTTTGGGTGCAGTTTGAGGGTGTGGTTTTGTAGAGTTTTAGGGCTGTGGTTGAAAGTTTTGGTTCTGTGGTAGATGGTAGCAAAGGTTTGACAGAAATCCGTGGAAGTTGCAGCAAGTATGTGCTGTCTTGTAAGAGTAGAATTGTCGTCGAAGAAACAACGGTTTCTCGACGTAATTTTCACCAAAAACTTGAGAGAATTGAGGAGGGAATTGATAGCAAAATCACAGTTTATATGACAGCAAGGATATCTAATTTAATCAAGAAAATTTCGGCAGTATAACAGCAAGGAAATTGGTGCAAGTTGCAATTGCAGAATTATCGTCGAAAAATTTCAGCGGGTTACGATGAAAATTTGCAGCAACATAAAATCGTTTTTAGAGATGAATTTCTTAATAGATCAATCTTAGATGGAAGCCAAGATGATCTATGAAGTGTATAAGAAATTTCATTCAAAAAATATTGCAAATAGATGGATTAAGGCAATGATATGCAGCTGAAATTTTCTGCAGCATAGATTTTCAAGTGCAGCAGATTAGACATAAAAGATCAGTAGTTTATATTGAGAATTTTTCGATGAAACCAAAGGGAAATCTACTGTTAGGAAGTGTCAAAGATGTCATAAAAATTTCGTAGAAATTTGGATAGAAAAAGCACAGTAGCAAGATCAAACAGATGGTGCTATGCGGCTTGAATTCTGCAATTCAAGTGCAGCAGATTGGACATAAAAGATCAGTAGTTTATATTGAGAATTTTTTGATGAAACCAAAGGGAAATTCACTGTTAAGAAGTGTCAAAGATGTCATAAAAATTTCGTAGAAATTTGGATAGAAAAAGCACAGTAGCAAGATCAAACAGATGGTGCTATACGGTTCGAATTCTACAATGTATCTTTCGTCGTAGAGATGAAAACTTTGTGACGAAAAGTTTATGCAGCAATATAGGAACGATTTTTTTTTTTTTTTGGATTTTCAAATAAGGATAACTAAATTGCAGCAGCAGTAAGGTAGGAAACCAGAACCTGTTGCAATTCACTGGGAGATCAAAGGATGATCCGTGGTGGTGGAGATGATGACGGAATTCGGCGACGATCTTTTAAGCAATTGTGGGAATTGCTTTGGGTGGTTGTGGAGGGTTGATGGATGGCAGTGGAAGGGCAGCGAGACGCCAAGAATGCTGCTCTGATACCAGGTGCTAGAACCCTTGCAGATTCTAAACTTGGGGTTGATCTCTTTAGGGGATCGGCCTCCTTGGAACTCTATAGGAGTTCCTCCCTCCAAGTGCTGCTCAAAGGCTGCAGAAAAGTTTCATCTATTGCTTATGAAAAGAGAAGGAATACATGGCTATTTATATGGCTTCTAAACCCTAACTCCTAATAGGACTCCTACTTAAGACTCTTACTTCTAACCAACTCCTAATAGGACTCCTACTCAAGACTCCTATTCCCTTACAACTCCTAATTCTTCTCTAAGAAAAAACCTCCTACATGAATGCCCCTCACAATTAGGACTCTCCTAGCTAGAGTCCTAACATAATGTCCCTCTCAATTAGGACTCTCCTAGCTAGAGTCCTAACATTTTTACATGAATGTCCCTCTCAATTAGGACTCTCCAAGCTAGAGTCCTAACAGTTTCATTTAAATTTAAAGAATCAAAATTAACATCATCATCAAAATCATTTTTCTTGATTTCAGAAATCTCATTGAAAACAACATGAATGGATTCTTCTACAATTAAAGTTCTTTTATTGAAGATATAAAAAACTTTAGAAACCGAAGAATAACCAAGAAAAATTCCTTCATCGGATTTAGCATCAAATTTTCCTAAGGCATCTTTTTCATTCAAGATAAAACACTTACACCCAAAAACTTTAAAATATGAAACATTGGGTTTTTTATTGTTCCACAACTCATAGGGAGTTTTGGTGAGCAAGGGTCTTACTAGAACTCTATTCAATATATAGCATGCAGTGTTTATGGCTTCGGCCCAAAAATATTTAGGTAGGCTATGTTCATTCAACATGATTCTTGCCATTTCTTGTAAATTTCTATTATTTCTTTCTACTACTCCATTTTGTTGAGGATTTCTTGGAGTAGAGAAGTTATAGTTGTATCCATTAGATTCATAAGATTCTTGAAAATCACAGTTTTGAAATTTACCACCGTGATCACTTCGAATTGATGAAATCATAAACCCTTTTCGCTTTAAACAAGTTTACAAAACTTGGTAAAATATCTACTCCACTTTTGGCTTCCTCCACCGACGAGGTCGCCGACGTCAACTAGGGGCCTTCCTTCAATAGGCGAAGGCCAAACTTCCCTTTTACAGTTTCTTTCCTTTTGACAGGCTCAGGAGACAACCTTTACAGACCTTTCTCTCCTCACTTTACAACTGAAAACTTGAAGAACAGAAGGAGGAGACTTAAAGGCTTTACAACACTTTTGAGCTCTTAGAATCACAGAAAAGATCAAGATTTCGGTGTAGTTCTGTATCTTTTCAGTGCTGAATGGGTGGGGAATTTATAGGCCCCAACCCAATTCAAAACAATCAAATCCCGGAATTCTGGGATCAGGCGGTTGCACCTCTTGACTGGAGAGGTTGCATCGCTTGGCAGAGCTCGAAGACCGAGCTCACGCGGTGCCACCTCTCTGCCAGGGAGGTTGCACCGCCCAGTCTTGCTCGAAGACTGAGCTCAGGCGGTGCCACCTCTCTGCCAGGGAGGTTGCACCGCCCAGTCTTGCTCGAAGACTGAGCTCAGGCGGTGCCACCTCCCGGCTGGGGAGGTTGCACCGCCCAGTCTCGCTGGAAGGCCTAGCCCAGGCGGTGCCACCTCCTGGCCTGGGCGGTTGCACCTCCTGGTGCAATCAGGGTCCGAATGGTTCATTCCATTCGGCCCAATTTCAGTCTTTCAGGGGCCCAATTACCCCAAGATTAAGCCAATGGGATCACCTCCCATTTTCCAACTTAATCAACGTGCTAACTATGATTAAATCTAAGACAACTTCTGCAGCTTTGCTTCGGTGCGTCAATCGCTCCTTCCGGCGAGTTTCCGGCGAACTTCCGTCGATCATCCGATGAACCCTCGGTGATGCTCCTGCGGACTTCCGGCAAACTCCTGGACTTTGCGACGATCCATTTGGCAAGTTCCGACGAGCTTCGCTTGGCAAGCTTCTGGACTTCTCGGATCTGTTCTCGCAGAACCTCCGACGACCGTCCGAACTTCCGTCGAACTCTCGAACTCCCAACGTGATCATGAACTTGACTCCGGCGCAACTCCTACTGCTTGTCTATCTTTCATCGTAGTTAATCCTGCACACTTATCTCAACACATAGATTAGACAACAAATGACAATTGACTTCATCATCAAAATCCGAGATTCAATAATCTCCCCCTTTTTGATGATGACAATCAATTGATAATGGAGTTATCCTTAACTCCCCCTGTCTATATGCCATAGTTGAGATAAGTCAACCTTGAATTCAAGACCTAAGAATTCAAGTGACGTATTGATAAGTTAGATCAGTTAAACTTATCAATACTCCCATCATGATACTCATCATGATGTATCTCTTCAAAGATGATGTCAGGGCTTGACATACATCATCAAGTTTGTATGATTGTGTTTGTAACTATTCATCATGTAGTTTGAACATTATCATATAAAGCTGTGAAACTTATTACATGATGCACACATTTGAAATATTCTAGCAAGTTTTGCATTTGCTTCACATGATAAGATATCAACTTAGGGCATAATGCAAACTTTAGCACATGTTCATATTTCTCTTGGTGATGCAAGGATGACATAATCATAGCAGTGTTTATAGCATCATTCATAGTATTTCTAATCATGGCAGTGTTTATCAATTCATATATATCTCCCCCTTTGTCATCAACAAAAAGCATAGTAACTATGATACCAGAAAATAATAATAGCAAGCTTATAGAGGAATTTTACATAGATTGCTTTAAATACTTCTTCCCCTTTGTGTTATAATCCATTGTAAAGATTTTGCTGGATGGAATATATACACATGAATCACTTCATCAAATCTATTTCAGAAACTCAATTTTCATGAAGGTGTACGAGAAAATCTGTTCCATAAATAAGATGCATTCGTACAAGATTTTGTTGCAGATTTTCACATATAATCAAGTGATAATATAGTCCAAAAAAAAATGATTTTAACAAATTTATCTGTTCGGACACATCAACATTCCTAATTTTAACATTTTTTCTCTTCAGGTCATATTCTTAGAGAGATGAATTGCACCTTTATTTCTTTAATTCCGAAGAATGCAGGGGCTGATTCACTAGAGAACTATCGACCCATATCATTATGCAACTTTATTTACAAGATCATCTCCAAAGTATTAGCAAATAGAATGCAAAAGGTAATACACAAGATCATTAGCCCAAATCAAGCTGCTTTCATCAAAGGGAGAAGTATACATCATAACATTTTGCTTGCTAATGACTTGGTCAAAGATTTGCATTCAAAAGCAAGAGGGACAAAAATATGTTTTAAAGCTGATTTACGGAAAGCCTTTGATTCAATTAATAGGAAATTTATCTATAAGATGCTCCTCGATATGAACTTCCCACAACAATGGGTTAATTGGATTCAATCTTGCCTGGAAACTCCAAAGTTTTCGATACTCTTTAATGGCTCACCTATTGGTTTTTTTGGGAGCACGAATGGCATCCGACAAGGTGATCCACTCTCTCCGTATCTCTTTACTATTGCGATGGAAGGACTTAGCTGTATGTTGGAACATGCAGTTTTAAATGGCAGCATAAAGGTACCCAATGTTGGCTCTATTCATATATCACATATAACATTTGCAGATGATTTACTTATCTTTCTCCAAAATGATCCAACTTCAGTAAAGAACCTGGCTACTATTATGAATGACTTTGGTATGGTTTCTGGACTTCAGTTAAATCATGCGAAAAGTAAAGTATATATGAGCCCTTACGTTGAGAATAAGGTCTTTATTGCACAAACTTTGGGGGTTAGTGAGGGAAGCCTGCCAGTTCCTTATTTGGGTCTCCCGCTCATATCCACAGGCATTCACAAAACCCACTGTCAGCCTATCCTACAAAAAATAAAGAATAGAATTTCTTCTTGGAAAAATAGGCTTCTATCAAAAGCAGGACGACTCGAACTCATCCGTTCTGTATTGCACTCCTACTCTATATATTGGTGTAATGCATTTCTTCTGCCTGCTGGACTTCTCCAAGATATTGAACGGTTATTAATGAACTTCTTCTGGAATGACACAAATGATAAGGCAATGCATATGGTAAATTGGGATAGCATTTGCAAACCGAAAGATGAAGGGGGGCTAAACTTGAGAAATACTAGAGATTGGAATCAAGCATGCCTGGTACAACAATTGTGGGATCTTTTGCAAAACAAATGTTCCTTATGGTCACAATGGGTTTCTGCTAGGTATCTTTCAAAGGAATCAATCTGGGAAATTTCAACAAGAACATACCACTCTTCAGCTTGGAAAGAAATTTTAAAGGCAAGGAATTGGCTAATCAAACACATTTCTTATGCAATCTCTTCTGGAACTAGTACTAATATGTGGTACGATCCTTGGGTGAATGGGAAAAGTATATTTCAATTATATGGCGACAGAATACGAAAAGATCTTGGGGCTCCCAAAGATTGGAAGGTTTCCGAGTTCATTGCTAACGGTACCTGGTGTCTCCCTAATCCTATTTCTCCCGAAATGTTATCACTTTGGCCGACGATCATAGCTATTCCAATCAGGAACAACTCTTCAGATATACTTATTTGGCCTCATGACAATGACAAATTTAGTGCCACATCCGTATGGAATCAAATTAGACAAAGAAATAACAAGTGGGTCCCAAGCAGTTGGACATGGGATCGACTGGGATCACAAAAACACTCCTTATGTACATGGCAGGCCCTTCTCAATAAACTACCTACAATAGACAATATGAAAAGAAGAGGTATCTATCATGTTAACCGATGCTCCCTTTGTTTGCAACAAGAAGAAACTGTTGACCACCTTTATTTTGCTTGTAATTATACAAAATGGATATGGAAGGAGATTCTCCAGCGATTTGAACTCAAAATGGATAGACTGCCGCAACCAAACTTGCACCAAGAACTAGGCAACCTTATGTAATGTTTCTCAAGAAAAGGGCCACTTACACAACTGGCAAAGGTTACTTTCAGATGCGCTATTTGGTGGATGTGGAAGGAGAGATGTAATAGAATCTTTGAATGTCAACACACAAACAATGCTCAGCTCTTGAAAGAGATTATTAGAGACTCAAGATCCTGTATGGAGCATGATCTCAAAATCGAGCACTTCACCCGAAGAGAAAAAGATATTTTTATCAAATTTAATTTTGCAATTAGCTAAAGATCTTGGGAATGATGTCAAATAATGTACCCACAGGTAGTTATAGTCTACAGCATGTGTAGTCATAACTATCGCATTCGCACTCTATGAGTTAATTGGCTTTGTCTATGACTTGTATAGATAAAGCTATTTGTATAATCTTTACACATAATCAATTTACTTTTCCTTACCAAAAAAAAAAAAAAAAAATCAAATTGTTCTTCACTTAGAGGTTTTGTAAAAATGTCAGCTAGTTGATGTTTAGTATCAATGAACTCTATGGTTACGTCATGATTGGTGACATGATCTCGTATAAAGTGATGTCTAATATCAATATGTTTCGTTCTTGAGTGTTGTATAGGATTCTTGGTTAAGCATATTGCACTTGTGTTATCACATTTAATTGGAATATTTTTGAGATGAACTTTATAATCTTCTAAGGTATTTTTCATCCATACAACTTGTGCACAGCATGCACTTGCTGCAATATATTCAGCTTCGATTGTTGATAGTGCAACCGAGTTTTGTTTCTTTGATGACCAGGAAACAAGGGCATGTCCTAAAAATTGACATGATCCTGATGTGCTTTTTCTATCTAATCTACAGCCAGCAAAGTCAGCATCAGCATAAGCAATTAACTCAAAATTCTCTGATTTTGGGTACCATAATCCTAGATTTGTGGTACCATTAAGATATCTAAATATTCTTTTAACTGCTTTGAGATGAGATATCTTAGGGTTTGATTGAAATCTAGCACAAAGTCCTACACTGAACATGATGTCTAGTCTAGTTGCAGTGAGGTAAAGTAAACTTCCTATCATACCCCTATAAGTTTTTTGATCAAAGCTTTCTCCACTTTCATCAATTTCTAACTTAGTGGAGGTGCTCATAGGAGTGTTACTAGCCTTTGAGTTGTTCATGTTAAACATTTTTAATAAATTCCTAGCATATTTAGTTTGACTAATAAAGATGCCATTGCTTAGTTGTTTGATTTGTAAACCTAAGAAGAATGTTAATTCTCTTCAGCTTGGAATCAATCTGGGAAATTTCAACAAGAACATACCACTCTTCAACTTGGAAAGGAATTTTAAAGGCAAGGAATTGGCTAATCAAACACATTTCTTATGCAATCTCTTCTGGAACTAGTACTAATATGTGGTACGATCCTTGGGTGAATGGGAAGAGTATATTTCAATTATATGGCGACAGAATACGAAAAGATCTTGGGGCTCCCAAAGATTGGAAGGTTTCCGAGTTCATTGCTAACGGTACCTGGTGTCTCCCTAATCCTATTTCTCCCGAAATATTATCACTTTGGCCGACTATCATAGCTATTCCAATCAGGAACAACTCTTCATATATACTTATTTGGCCTCATGATAATGGCAAATTTAGTGCCACATCCGTATGGAATCAAATTAGACAAAGAAATAACAAGTGGGTCCCAAGCAGTTGGACATGGGATCGACCGGGATCACAAAGACACTCCTTATGTACATGGCAGGCCCTTCTCAATAAACTACCTACAATAGACAATATGAAAAGAAGAGGTATCTATCATGTTAACCGATGCTCCCTTTGTTTGCAACAAGAAGAAACTGTTGACCACCTTTATTTTGCTTGTAATTATACAAAATGGATATGGAAGGAGATTCTCCAGCGATTTGAACTCAATAGACTGCCGCAACCAAACTTGCACCAAGAACTAGGCGACCTTATGCAATGTTTCTCAAGAAAAGGGCCACTTACACAACTGGCAAAGGTTACTTTCAGATGCGCTATTTGGTGGATGTGGAATGAGAGATGTAATAGAATCTTTGAATGTCAACACACAAACAATGCTCAGCTTTTGAAAGAGATTATTAGAGACTCAAGATCCTGTATGGAGCATGATCTCAAAATCGAGCACTTCACCCGAAGAGAAAAAGATATTTTTATCAAATTTAATTTTGCTATTAGCTAAAGATCTTGGGAATGATGTCAAATAATGTACCCACAGGTAGTTATAGTCTACAGCATGTGTAGTCATAACTATTGCATTCGCACTCTATGAGTTTATTGGCTTTGTCTATGACTTGTATAGATAAAGCTATTTGTAGAATCTTTACACATAATCAATTTACTTTTACTTACCAAAAAAAAGAATGTTAATTCTCCCATTAAGCTCATTTCGAATTCAAGACTCATAGTTTTAGCAAAGATTCACAAAGAGATTCATTTGTAGAGCCAAAGATGATATCATCAACATAAATCTGAACAATGAGAAAATTATTTTCAAAATTCTTGATAAACAATGTAGTATCAACCTTGCCTTTTATGAAATTATTTTCAATGAGAAAAGAACTAAGTCTCTTATACCAAGCCCTTGGGGCTTGTTTTAAACCATAGAGAGCTTTAGTTAATCTAAACACATGATTAGGGAGGCTATTATTTTCAAATCCAGGAGGTTGTTCAACATAAACTTCTTCGGAAATAAAACCATTTAGAAAAGCGCTTTTAACATTCATTTGAAATAACTTAAAATTATTACAACTAGCATAGGCAAGGAGCATCCTTATGGCTTCCAATCGAGCCACAGGTGCGAAGGTTTCTTCGTAATCGATACTTTCTTCTTGGTTGAAACCTTTGGCCACTAATCTAGCCTTGTTTCTAACCACGATACCATTTTCATCTTGCTTGTTTCTAAAGACCCATTTAGTACCAATAACTAAATGGTCTTTTGGCCTAGGAACAAGCGTCCACACCTCATTTCTCTCAAATTGATTTAATTCATCTTGCATTGCGATAATCCATGAATCATCTTTCATGGCCTCATCAACACATTTGGGTTCAATTTGGAAGAGAAAGGCGGCGTTGGCACAAAAGTTTTTAAAAGAAGATCGTGTTTGAACCCCCTTTGATGTGTCTCCTAGGATTAGCATCTACATACTTCCAATCCTTGGGTAAGAATGTTTCGGAAGTGGATGCATCCAAGTTGCTAGTTGGGGAAGGGGTTTCGTTTAAATTCAAGGAATCAAAATTAATATCATCATCAAGATCATTTTTCTTAATTTCTGAAATCTCATTGAAAACAACATGGATGGATTCTTCAATAATTAAGGTTCTTTTATTGAAAATGCGAAAAGCTTTAGAAACCGAAGAATAACCAAGAAAGATTCCTTCATCAGATTTAGCATCGAATTTTCCTAAGTTATCTTTTTCATTCAAGATAAAACACTTACACCCAAAGACTTTGAAATATGAGACATTGGGTTTTTTGTTATTCCATAACTCATATGGAGTTTTGGTGAGTAAGGGTCTTACTAGGACTCTATTTAAAATATAGCATGCAGTGTTTACAGCTTCGGCCCAAAAATATTTGGGTAGGCTATGTTCATTCAACATGGTTCTTGCCATTTCTTGTAAATTTCGATTTTTTCTTTCTACTACCCCATTTTGTTGAGGATTTCTTGGAGTCGAGAAATTATGGTTGTATCCGTTGAGTTCACAGAATTCTTGGAAATCATGGTTTTGAAATTCTCCACCATGATTTTTTTTTTGGTAAGTAAAAGTAAATTGATTATGTGTAAAGATTCTACAAATAGCTTTATCTATACAAGTCATAGACAAAGCCAATTAACTCATAGAGTGCGAATGCGATAGTTATGACTACACATGCTGTAGACTGTAACTACCTGTGGGTACATTATTTGACATCATTCCCAAGATCTTTAGCTAATAGCAAAATTAAATTTGATAAAAATATCTTTTTCTCTTCGGGTGAAATGCTCGATTTTGAGATCATGCTCCATACAGGATCTTGAGTCTCTAATAATCTCTTTCAAGAGCTGAGTATTGTTTGTGTGTTGACTTTCAAAGATTCTATTACATCTCTCCTTCCATATCCACCAAATAGCGCATCTGAAAGTAACCTTTGCCAGTTGTGTAAGTGGCCCTTTTCTTGAGAAACATTGCATAAGGTCGCCTAGTTCTTGGTGCAAGTTTGGTTGCGGCAGTCTATTGAGTTCAAATCGCTGGAGAATCTCCTTCCATATCCATTTTGTATAATTACAAGCAAAATAAAGGTGGTCAACAGTTTCTTCTTGTTGCAAACAAAGGGAGCATCGGTTAACATGATAGATACCTCTTCTTTTCATATTGTCTATTGTAGGTAGTTTATTGAGAAGGGCCTGCCATGTACATAAGGAGTGTCTTTGTGATCCCGGTCGATCCCATGTCCAACTGCTTGGGACCCACTTGTTATTTCTTTGTCTAATTTGATTCCATACGGATGTGGCACTAAATTTGCCATTGTCATGAGGCCAAATAAGTATATCTGAAGAGTTGTTCCTGATTGGAATAGCTATGATAGTCGGCCAAAGTGATAACATTTCGGGAGAAATAGGATTAGGGAGACACCAGGTACCGTTAGTAATGAACTCGGAAACCTTCCAATCTTTGGGAGCCCCAAGATCTTTTCGTATTCTGTCGCCATATAATTGAAATATACTCTTCCCATTCACCCAAGGATCGTACCACATATTAGTACTAGTTCCAGAAGAGATTGCATAAGAAATGTGTTTGATTAGCCAATTCCTTGCCTTTAAAATTCCTTTCCAAGCTGAAGAGTGGTATGTTCTTGTTGAAATTTCCCAGATTGATTCCTTTGAAAGATACCTAGCAGAAACCCATTGTGACCATAAGGAACATTTGTTTTGCAAAAGATCCCACAATTGTTGTACCAGGCATGCTTGATTCCAATCTCTAGTATTTCTCAAGTTTAGCCCCCCTTCATCTTTCGGTTTGCAAATGCTATCCCAATTTACCATATGCATTGCCTTATCATTTGTGCCATTCCAGAAGAAGTTCATTAATAACCGTTCAATATCTTGGAGAAGTCCAGCAGGCAGAAGAAATGCATTACACCAATATATAGAGTAGGAGTGCAATACAGAACGGATGAGTTCGAGTCGTCCTGCTTTTGATAGAAGCCTATTTTTCCAAGAAGAAATTCTATTCTTTATTTTTTGTAGGATAGGCTGACAGTGGGTTTTGTGAATGCCTGTGGATATGAGCGGGAGACCCAAATAAGGAACTGGCAGGCTTCCCTCACTAACCCCCAAAGTTTGTGCAATAAAGACCTTATTCTCAACGTAAGGGCTCATATATACTTTACTTTTCGCATGATTTAACTGAAGTCCAGAAACCATACCAAAGTCATTCATAATAGTAGCCAGGTTCTTTACTGAAGTTGGATCATTTTGGAGAAAGATAAGTAAATCATCTGCAAATGTTATATGTGATATATGAATAGAGCCAGCATTGGGTACCTTTATGCTGCCATTTAAGACTGCATGTTCCAACATACAGCTAAGTCCTTCCATCGCAATAGTAAAGAGATACGGAGAGAGTGGATCACCTTGTCGGATGCCATTCGTGCTCCCAAAAAAACCAATAGGTGAGCCATTAAAGAGTATCGAAAACTTTGGAGTTTCCAAGCAAGATTGAATCCAATTAACCCATTGCTGTGGGAAGTTCATATCGAGGAGCATCTTATAGATAAATTTCCTATTAACTGAATCAAAGGCTTTCCGTAAATCAGCTTTAAAACATATTTTTGTCCCTCTTGCTTTTGAATGCAAATCTTTGACCAAGTCATTAGCAAGCAAAATGTTATGATGTATACTTCTCCCTTTGATGAAAGCAGCTTGATTTGGGCTAATGATCTTGTGTATTACCTTTTGCATTCTATTTGCTAATACTTTGGAGATGATCTTGTAAATAAAGTTGCATAATGATATGGGTCGATAGTTCTCTAGTGAATCAGCCCCTGCATTCTTCGGAATTAAAGAAATAAAGGTGCAATTCATCTCTCTAAGAATATGACCTGAAGAGAAAAAATGTTGGCAAGCCTTGATCACATCATTTCCAATAATAGACCAAGCAGTTTGGTAAAATTCAGCTGGAAATCCATCTGGACCTGGGCTTTTGTGCTTTGGTGACTTAAAGACAACACATACAATTTCGTCGTCAGTAATTGGGGCATTGAGGATTGAAATAGCTTCCGAATCAAGTTTTCTAGTCGGCTCCACATGAATGTTATTAGTTTTCCCAGCTTGATTGAGTAAGGAATAAAAAAATTGCTCTGTGTGTGCTTTAACCTCTTCTAAATTCTCAATAAGATTATCATCTTTGTCTCTGCATTTGCTGATACGGTTAACAGCCCTTCGAGTAGCAATTGAAGCATAGAAAAATTTAGTATTGGAATCTCCTAGTGTAAGCCAATGCTGTCGAGACTTTTGCTTTACAAAACTTTCCTCCTGTTTTAAGGCTTGCATGAAGTTATTTCTGGCTTCTGTCTCTTTGTAGATAATATTCTCATCATTTGGCTGAAGTTGCAGCTCATGTTGCAATGACATTAGTTCCTTCCTGCAAAATTGAACTGTGGTGGTAATATTGCCAAAGGTATTTGTATTCCACTCCTTTAGTGCTGCTTTACAGGCTTTGAGCTTTTGACATAAGATGTAAGGGGGAGATCCATGCACATTAACATTCCAAGCAGATCTGATAACATCAAGAAATTGAGGATGAGTACTCCACATGTTAAAGAATCTAAACGGTTTCTTGCCTCTTGGTGTCGCTTTGTCTACGTGTATATACATTAAAGAATGGTCAGAAAACAAAGGAGCACCATACTCAAGAAGTGAATCTGGGTAAACTGTTAACCATTCATGATTAATCAAACACCTATCAAGTCGAGCCATTATTTTTCTGTTAGCAGCACCTTGATTACTCCAGGAGAGCCAATTACCCACAGATTTCATATCAAACAAAGCTGCAGTGTCAATGTAATCATTAAAACTTTGAAGCTGGCTTTCTGAAAGTTGTCTACCCCCCTCTTTTTCATTTGTGTACCGAACAGTATTAAAGTCTCCAAGAACAATCCAAGGTACATTGAGACAGCCATTTGCAATATTAGTTAGGTCAGACCAAAGAGTATTTCTTTCTTGCATGCTATTTGAAGCATATATACCAATGAAATTGAATTGACAGCCATTCTTTTTGTCCTCTACCTTAAGTTGAATGAATTGATCAGTAGCAGAAATAAACCAAGCATTAATAGAGTTAGGATGCCATAAGACCCATATTCTACCAAAAGTTTCATTTGAGTCATTGGTAAACAGTTCTGCGTCCGGCCATATTAAATTCTTTTGAGCTTGAACGCGCGATTGTTTAATTTTCGTTTCTACTAGAATAACAATATCACATGCGGCAGACTTGATTATTCTATTGAGCTCCCGACATTTTTCCGGCTTATTAAGTCCGCGAACATTCCAACATGTTATCTTCATCAGTAATAAAGAAATGAAAAGGTGGTAAGGTATTCATCCTACGACTTTGGATGGACTGTACCATCCTTTTTCTTATCCTTCGGTTTTGTATTTTCCTCCCGCACAATATCCTTACCTTTTATGACTTGATTTCTATATTTATCCACTTCATCTACAGCTTGCAGATTTTTAAACTTTAAAATACCTTGAATCATGTGGTCTTGATTGGCAGGGTTTGTTGAAGCACGATAAGATTGTTGCAGCACAATTTCCTGGATAGTACTTGTTGGAGTAGCTTGGCTAGAGAGGTTTGTTGGGGCATGAGTTTGTTGAGACAGAATATCCTTGTTGGCGATGTTTGTTGTGGCTTGAGTTTGTTGAGGAAGAATATCCTTGCTGGCGAGATTTGTTTGGGCCTGAGTTTGTTGAGTTATTGTGGACGGATCCAATGATATTGGAAGAGATGAAGTTCCTGACTTATGTTTCTCCTGTCCACTAGTACCAAGGGAAACCTCTGTTGTGGAAGGCTCCGACATTATAGGAAGAGATATAATTTTGGATTTGTCCTTCTGTCCGCGGTGCTGTCCTTGTGAGTCGGAATGCTCAATAGTCTTCGCCACCATCGGTGCTACTGCCATTAGAGAAGACTCGCTTTGTTGCGGAGGCGCTTGACGTGGTCGATAGACCTTTGTGATTTGTTTTGGAGTTTGCTGACAAGCTCCATTTGCATGACCAAAAGATAAGCAATGCTGACATCGTTGTGGCTTCCAAGAATATGAGACATGTACCTTCCGAGTGTTCCCGTCAAGATCACGATAGAAAACCTCATTTGGAAGATCTTCGTCAGAAGAAACCAGTACACATGCTCGTGCAAATGCTAATCTCGTCTGAGCAGCTGTTGCTTTGTCGATGTAGAGTGGCTGTCCCAGAGTGCTGCATAACTTTGCAATAAAACGTCGACTCCAAAGATGTAGAGGAAGACCTTGAAAGGATACCCATAATGGAATAGACTGTAGGCTATCTAACTCCAAACGGACATCAGGAGACCAGCGTCGTAGAATCATTGGATGGCCACGAATAGTCCAGAATCCTTCGAGGACTCGTTGTAAATCATCTTCAGAGTATAGCTTGCAAACAAAGAATCCGTTCTCCAGCATATGAAGATCAAATGACGATATTCCCCATCGAGTTTTGATAAATGAGGATAGTGGGAAATAAGATGTTTTGAGACCTACCACATAGCCAACAATCGCCATAGACCATGTCTCAATAAGCTCTGCTGAATCAGCAGTCTCGTATACAGCAATCTTCTTATCAACCTGAACTTCTGGAGTAAAGAATTCCAAGCTTAGATCCGGACTTCCAACCGGAGCCTTGAAGAGGCTAGTCCAAGGCCTAGGGTCACTGGAAATGAGGGCAGGCTGCCGCGATCTAGAGCGCGATCTACTTCGATACTGTTTCGTCGAAGGAGTTTCTCTCTGGAGAGGATATGGAGGAGGAGCCAATTGAGGGGTAACGGTAGGGAGTCTTACCATCGTATCAACTCTCCCGCCACCATCGCCAGCCCTAGGGGCCGTCGCTGCCATGTTTGATCCCTCTTCTGGTCGCGGCTATAAAATCATCTCCATAGGAAAAAACCACCGTCGCAGTATATCAGATCGCCGCTACAGTACCGTCGCCCTAGGGAGATCTGGTCGCCGCTATAGTATCGTCGCCCTTGGGGAGAAGCCGACGCTGCAGGAGATCCGATCACCACTACAGTAAGGGAGATCAGATCGTTGCTATAGTATCGTCGCCCGTGGGAGAAAGCCAACGCTGCAGGAGTCAGATCGCCCTAGGGAGATCTCGTCGCCGCTACAGTGTCGTCGCCGCTACAGTACTGTCGCTGCTACAGTGTCGTCGCCGCCGCTACAGTGTCGTCGCCTGTCTCCCGTGGGAGAAAGCCGACGCTGCAGGAGTCAGATCGCCCTAGGGAGATCTGGCCGCCGCTACAGTGGTCGCCCTAGATATGTTCGCCGCTACAGTGTCGTCGCCGCTACAGTGGTCGCCCTAGATCTGGTCGCCGCTACAGTGTCGTCGCCGCTGCAGGAGTCAGATCGCCCTAGGGAGATCTGGCCGCCGCTACAGTGTCGTCGCCGCTACAGTGGTCGCCCTAGATCTGGCCGCCGCTACAGTGTCGTCGCCGCTACAGTGGTCGCCCTCCTCTAATATATAAAAATTTATATATTTTTATATATTTAAGCCTCCACCATGATCACTTCTAATTGACGAAATCATAGATCCTTTCTCATTTTGAACAAGTTTACAAAACTTGGTAAAATATCTAAAGCATTCATTTTTCTGTTTTAAGAAGTAGGTCCATGTATATCTGCTATAGTCATCAACAATGACAAAGGCGTATTTGCTACCTCCTAGACTCGATGTAGAGATTGGTCCGAACAAGTCCATATGGATCAATTGTAAAGGCCTAAAGGTGCTTATTTGATTCTTAGCTTTGAAGCTACCCTTAATTTGCTTACCTAATTGGCAAGCATCACATACATTATCTTTGATGAACTTGATATGAGGAATTCCTCTTACAAGTTCTCTAGATGATACTTGAGTGATTAGTTTCATGCTAGCATGACCTAATCTTCTATGCCATAGCCAAGCATCCTCATTCATAACGGCAAAACACATTTCATCACATAAGTCATTGATGTCAATAGTGTATACGTTATTTTGTTTTAATGCAATCATAGATATATTTTTGTGTGGTTTTTCAATGATGCAAGCATTAGATTCAAATCTTATAATATATCCTTTATCACATAATTGACTAATGCTCAAGAGGTTATGTTTTAAACCATCAACTAGTAAAACATCTTCAATAGAGAAGTTGGATTTGTTACCTATGGTTCCTTTGCCAATGATTTTACCCTTGTTGTTGTCTCCGAAGGTGACATATCCTTTGTCTATGCTAGTGAGCTTAGAGAATTGAGATGGATCTCCGGTCATATGCCTTGAGCATCCACTATCAAGGTACCATCTCTTGCTCCTAGCTTGCGATGGTTTAGTTTTCTACAAGAAAGGATGATGTTTAGGTACCCATTTGCTTTTGGGTGCCTCATAAATAGATCTACATTTTCTATCATGTTGCATAGAGTTTATCATGGTTCCTTTAGGAACCCAGATTAGTTTGTTTGGACTTATTTTCTTGAATGGACAACAATGTGTCTTGTGTCCAAATTTGCAACAAAAGTTGCACTTGGTTTGGTGTTGAACATGTAAGATGGAGCCTTTTATGAAGGTGGTTGGATTTTGGTGAGGACTTCTCACAAATCCAATTCCGCTCCTTTTAGGAATGTGACCCTTGTTTGCAAGGATCATGTTTAATGACTTGCTACCAACCTCGAATTTCTTCAAGGTGTCCTTGAGTAGCAGGTTTTCTTTTTGCAAAGTTTCTAAATCATGACATTTGATACATGAATTTAGACTATCATGATGTACGACTTTTAACTTATCAAACTCACAAGTAAGACTATCATGCATCTTTTTCAGCAATTTATATTTTCTACTTATACTCTTGCATTCGTCAAATAAGTCATTGAAAGCATTTAATAATTCATCGAAAGATAAATCAGCATCTATTGAATTTGTTACCTCATCTTCGATGGCCATTAAGGCGTAATGAGCAACTTGCTCGGTGTTGGACTCCTCTTCCTCAGATGCGCTCGAATCATCCCATGTTGCTTGGAGCGCCTTCTTCTTTGTTGTTCTTTTCTTGACTTGGGGACAATCACTCTTGTAGTGTCCTGGTTTTTTGCATTCATAGCAGATTACTTGGTCCTTTTTGGGTTCAAGTTTATTTTTTGCATCATTCTTAAACTTGTTTCTTTTAAAGAACTTTTTAAACTTTCTTGTTAGAAGTGCCAAGTCATCATCACAGTCCTCATCACTTGAGTTTTCTCTCAAGTGGCATTCTGAAGTTTTGAGTGCCATATCCTTCCTGTTCTTTGGAAGGATGTCTTCTTGCTCTTCATGAGCTTTACAAGTCATTTCGTAGGTCATTAATGACCCGATTAGTTCTTCAAGAGAGAAATTTCGCAGATCTTTTGCCTCTTGAATAACGGTGACTTTAGGATCCCAACTCTTAGGAAGGGATCTTAGTATCTTATTAACAAGCTCAAAATCCGAAAAGCTCTTTCCGAGTCCTTTTAGACCGTTGACGACATCCGTGAAACGGGTAAACATGTCGCCAATGGTTTCACTCGGTTTCATCCGAAAAAGTTCGAAAGAATGTAACAGCAAATTGATTTTTGACTCTTTTACTCTACTTGTGCCCTCATGGGTCACTTCGAGCGTGTGCCAAATATCAAACGCAGTTTCACAAGTTGAAACACGGTTAAACTCGTTTTTATCAAGTGCACAAAATAAGGCATTCATAGCCTTTGCATTAAGAGCGAAAGCCTTCTTCTCCAAATCATTCCAATCGATCATTGGAAGAGAAGACTTTGAAAAACCATTCTCGACAAGATTCCAAAGATCAATGTCCATAGAAATAAGAAAGATTCTCATTCGGGTCTTCCAATAGGTGCAGTCCGTCCCATTAAACATGAGTGGACGTGTAATGGAATGACCCTCTTGGTTTCCGGCGTAAGCCATCTCTCTTGGGTTTTAATCCTTTTGAGAGTTAACCGGGCTCTGATACCAATTGTTAGGATCGAGAGCACTAAGAAGGGGGGGGTGAATTAGTGCAGCGGATATTTTTCAGCGATTAAAACCAAAAGCTGCGTTCGTTCGATAAAGACTATTTTGATGCAAAAGCCGATTCTAAGATTACTTATGATTAAGTGCAGTTTACGTTTAAACACAGTTAGCGTCTAAACGCAGTTTGCATCTCAGATTGCGTCTAAGCACAGTTTACGTCTTAGCGCAGTTTGCGTCTTAGCGCAGATTGCGTCTAAGCGCAGATTGCGTCTAACCGCAGATTGCGTCTAAACGCAGTTTGCGTCTAGGAGCAGTTTAAGCAGAAGTATAAAGACAATGTGCTGCTGTTGTACAGCTCAAAAAGTAATCTGCAAAAAACAGATTTACGACTAAACGCAGATTTACGTCTAGACGCAGATTTACGTCTAAACGCAGATTTACGTCTTAAACGCAGATTTGCGTCTGAACTTTGAAACTTGTTTGTATACTCGCAGAAGGCAGTATGCAGTTGAAATCAAGACATAAACGTGAACTGAGATCTAATGATTGTGCGAGGAAAGCCGATTTACGTCTAAATGCAGTTTTACGTCTAAATGTTGAAACTCGTTCGTAAAATTACAGAGGACAGTTTGCAGTTATCACTAGGATCAAAATGTAAGTGTAAACTGCAAAGAAACTCGTTCGTAAAAGCACGGAAGACAGTTCTGCAGAATCAAACGTAAACATAAACTGTAATGTACGAAAATACGAATTTACGTCTGAATGCAGATTCGGAAGAACAACACTTAGAACTTGTTTGTGAAAGCGCAGAGAGCAGTAGTAATGAAGGAGGTTTGCAGTAATGATAAAGTGCTAAAAAATAAACGCAAACCAGAGATTTAGAGTGGTTCGGTCAGCCTTGACCTACTCCACTTTTGGCTTCCTCCACCGACGAGGTCGCCGACGTCAACTAGGGGCCTTCCTTCAATAGGCGAAGGCCAAACTTCCCTTTTACAGTTTCTCTCCTTTTGACAGGCTCAGGAGACAACCTTTACAGACCTTTCTCTCCTCACTTTACAACTGAAAACTTGAAGAACAGAAGGAGGAGACTTAAAGGCTTTACAACACTTTTGAGCTCTTAGAATCACAGAAAAGATCAAGATTTCGGTGTAGGTCTGTATCTTTTCAGTGCTGAATGGGTGGGGAATTTATAGGCCCCAACCCAATTCAAATTTGGAGCTCAAAACAATCAAATCCCGGAATTCTGGGATCAGGCGGTTGCACCTCTTGACTGGAGAGGTTGCACCGCCTGGCAGAGCTCGAAGACCGAGCTCAGGCGGTGCCACCTCTCTGCCAGGGAGGTTGCACCGCCCAGTCTTGCTCGAAAACTGAGCTCAGGCGGTGCCACCTCTCTGCCAGGGAGGTTGCACCGCCCAGTCTTGCTCGAAGACTGAGCTCAGGCGGTGCCACCTCTCTGCCAGGGAGGTTGCACCGCCCAGTCTTGCTCGAAGACTGAGCTCAGGCGGTGCCACCTCCCGGCTGGGGAGGTTGCACCGCCCAGTCTCGCTGGAAGGCCTAGCCCAGGCGGTGCCACCTCCTGGCCTGGGCGGTTGCACCTCCTGGTGCAATCAGGGTCCGAATGGTTCATTCCATTCGGCCCAATTTCAGTCTTTCAGGGGCCCAATTGCCCCAAGATTAAGCCAATGGGATCACCTCCCATTTTCCAACTTAATCAACGTGCTAACTACGATTAAATCTAAGACAACTTCTGCAGCTTTGCTTCGGTGCGTCAATCGCTCCTTCCGGCGAGTTTCCGGCGAACTTCCGTCGATCATCCGATGAACCCTCGGTGATGCTCCTGCGGACTTCCGGCAAACTCCTGGACTTTGCGACGATCCATTTGGCAAGTTCCGACGAGCTTCGCTTGGCAAGCTTCTGGACTTCTCGGATCTGTTCTCGCAGAACCTCCGACGACCGTCCGAACTTCCGTCGAACTCTCGAACTCCCAACGTGATCATGAACTTGACTCCGGCGCAACTCCTGCTGCTTGTCTATCTTTCATCGTAGTTAATCCTGCACACTTATCTCAACACATAGATTAGACAACAAATGACAATTGACTTCATCATCAAAATCCGAGATTCAACAAAGAGTTGCAGCCAACGTGAGTTTGAGAAAAGAAGAAGAAGAAGAAGAAGAAGAGCTTGAGGTTTTTTATCAATTTTCTCACATTTGGGATTCAAATAATTTTAAGGCAAGTGTTCTAACCCCATCCCACAGTAACCTTAATCTCTGTTTCCATTTTTATTCGGAAAAATTTGAAAGATTTCAACTGAGAACCAGACCTTCTTTCGTTTTGATATAAAGCTATGAATCTGTAATTTTTCGGTAATCTGACCTTTATGCAATGTTTTAGTCATAACATTTTGTAATAAACTCTGATTTAGACAAGACCATTCCATTTGAAATTAGACAAAAAAATCTTTATTTTGATACTAAGATCGAATGATTTGGAGTTTAAATGCCTACTAAGACTTCTGTTTAAATTAACCCTATAGATTCTGCAAAACAGGGACTGAAATTTCTAACCTCTTGTTGCTTAACTATTTATAACTTTCTGTTGTGAACTCAGATTCATACAAAGTATCATTTATTCGAAGCTAGACTCAAAATGATTTCTGTAATACCAGATTTGAAATTTTTGGAGTACAATTGCTAACTGAAACATCTGCTTTCATCGACCCTATGGATTCAGTAAAACAAAGCTAATATTTTCAGACCTTTCGCTACGAAATTATCTGTAACTCCCTGTTGTAAATTCCAATTCTTGTTCAACTTGATTTGCTTAAAACTAGATTGACAAAGCTTTCTAATGACACATATTTTGTATAAATTGGAGCATAATTGATTATCCAAATATTTCATAAAATGTTCCTATCAAATTCTGCCAGAATCGAGCTTTGGTCGATTTCGGCTTTCCTTGTTTCTTCTCTTTGGAAATCGATTTCGGCAAAAACTCTTACTTCATTTAAGCTTTACATTATTACCTTAAATTCCTGTATACTTTGGTCCTTTATTTATTTGTACATCTGCAGCTATCATCTAAAGATCATGTTTGTATCGTAATGATTCGGCACATGCATCCCATTATTCTGTATTTGCTTTCGATATGTGCCTCTTCCAGTTTCATTTCTTTGGACATTGAACTTATCTAACTTTCTTATTACAATTGAGCTATATATGGTTTCTTGAAATCCTTGTATGCTCTTGCTTTTGTTTCCTTTCAAATCTGAATATATTGTGAAAGATTATGTTTGTATCGTATTAACTCGAAAGGCATATGTACATTTCATTGTTTCGCATGTGCTTCCAATATATGCTAATTTCATTATTCATACTGTCCTTTTGTACTCCGGTGTTTGTGGGATAAATGTGAACCTTCGCCAGAAATGGTAAAGGGAGTTATGCTTAGAGCCCACGATGCTCTGCCGGCCCCCTATGACTTCACTCAGACGTGGGTGGATGGAGCTCCCAGACGTGGGACACTTATATTTGTTGGTCATTCAGAAATGGATGGACCATATTATGTTATGATCCCACTTCACCTTCTATCTGTTTGATATGAAATTCAGAGCCGACCTAGCACTTGGGCAGGGTGAGAGGGCTCGAGTAGGAAAGGGCTACCCGTGGATGGAGTCGAGAACTCATCACGGCGTGAAGCCACCACTGAGTTAAACCTCACATGCACTATACTAGAGTACGACATTTGGGCTTCTATTTCGTATTTGTTCTTTGATATGTTCTAAAATGCTTCTTATGCTTCCGAAATATTTCCATATGCCATTGATACGTTCTGAAGCATTTCATTCACTATTGATATATTCCGAATTGTTTTATATGCCATTGAAATTACTATATGTCATCGATATGCTCCTTATGCCAATGATATGCTCCAATTATCTTTCCTCGATTGTATGAACAAAACATGCTTCGAACGAAATGACATCATAATTCTGCATTCATGATATCCAAAATGCTCCTTACGTCTTTGTTATTCCTTGAAATTACCATATGTCATCGATATGCTCCTTATGCCAATGATATGCTCCAATTATCTTTCCTCGATTGTATGAACAAAACGTGCTTCGAACGAAATGACATCGTAATTCTGCATTTATGATATCCAAAATGCTCCTTACGTCTTTGTTATGCCTTGAAATTACCATATGTCATCGATATGCTCTTTATGCCAATGATATGGTCTAATTATCTTTCCTCGATTGTATGAACAAAACTTGCTTCGAACTAAATGACATCGTAATTCTGCATTCATGATATCCAAAATGCTCCTTACGTCTTTCTTATGCCTTGAAATTACCATATGTCATCGATATGCTCCTTATGTCAATGATATGCTCCAATTACCTTTTCTTGATTATTTGAACAAAACGTGCTTCGAACGATATGACATTAAAATTCTGCATTCAAACAAAACATGCTACTGTTTCATCTTGTCTCTACTTTGTATTTTGATACCTTATTTGTTTAAAACCTATCCTCTTTGCTATGGATATGTTAGTCACTTGCTGAGCTTTATATACTCACCCCGTTGATATATAAATTTTTCAGGATAGCTTATCGCTCACAAAAATATGTAGTTTGGGTTGAGGCAGTGGGAAGCTAGAGTATAGCTTGCAAACAAAGAATCCGTTCTCCAGCATATGAAGATTTACAACGAGTCGTCGAAGGATTCTGGACTATTCACAGCCATCCAATGATTCTACGACGCTGGTCTCCTGATGTCCGTTTGGAGTTAGATAGCCTATAGTCTATTCCATTATGGGTATCCTTTCAAGGTCTTCCTCTACATCTTTGGAGTCGACGTTTTATTGCAAAGTTATGCAGCACTCTGGGACAGCCACTCTACATCGACAAAGCAACAGCTGCTCAGACGAGATTAGCATTTGCACGAGCATGTGTACTGGTTTCTTCTGACGAAGATCTTCCAAATGAGGTTTTCTATCGTGATCTTGACGGGAACACTCGGAAGGTACATGTCTCATATTCTTGGAAGCCACAACGATGTCAGCATTGCTTATCTTTTGGTCATGCAAATGGAGCTTGTCAGCAAACTCCAAAACAAATCACAAAGGTCTATCGACCACGTCAAGCGCCTCCACAACAAAGCGAGTCTTCTCTAATGGCAGTAGCACCGATGGTGGCGAAGACTATTGAGCATTCCGACTCACAAGGACAGCACCGCGGACAGAAGGACAAATCCAAAATTATATCTCTTCCTATAATGTCGGAGCCTTCCACAACAGAGGTTTCCCTTGGTACTAGTGGACAGGAGAAACATAAGTCAGGAACTTCATCTCTTCCAATATCATTGGATCCGTCCACAATAACTCAACAAACTCAGGCCCAAACAAATCTCGCCAGCAAGGATATTCTTCCTCAACAAACTCAAGCCACAACAAAAATCGCCAACAAGGATATTCTGTCTCAACAAACTCATGCCCCAACAAACCTCTCTAGCCAAGCTACTCCAACAAGTACTATCCAGGAAATTGTGCTGCAACAATCTTATCGTGCTTCAACAAACCCTGCCAATCAAGACCACATGATTCAAGGTATTTTAAAGTTTAAAAATCTGCAAGCTGTTGATGAAGTCGATAAATATAGAAATAAAGTCATAAAAGGTAAGGATATTGTGCGGGAGGAAAATACAAAACCGAAGGATAAGAAAAAGGATGGTACAGTCTATCCAAAGTCGTAGGATGAATACCTTACCAATCCATATCCACTGTAGCGGCGGCCAGATCTAGGGCGACCACTGTAGCGGCGACCACTGTAGCGGCGGCCAGATCTAGGGCGACCACTGTAGCGGCGACGACACTGTAGCGGCGGCCAGATCTCCCTAGGGCGATCTGACTCCTGCAGCGGCGACGACACTGTAGCGGCGACCAGATCTAGGGCGACCACTGTAGCGGCGACGACACTGTAGCGGCGAACATATCTAGGGCGACCACTGTAGCGGCGGCCAGATCTCCCTAGGGCGATCTGACTCCTGCAGCGTCGGCTTTCTCCCACGGGAGACAGGCGACGACACTGTAGCGGCGGCGACGACACTGTAGCAGCGACAGTACTGTAGCGGCGACGACACTGTAGCGGCGACGAGATCTCCCTAGGGCGATTTGACTCCTGCAGCGTTGGCTTTCTCCCACGGGCGACGATACTATAGCAACGATCTGATCTCCCTTACTGTAGTGGTGATCGGATCTCCTGCAGCGTCGGCTTCTCCCCAAGGGCGACGATACTATAGCGGCGACCAGATCTCCCTAGGGCGACGGTACTGTAGCGGCGATCTTATAGCCGCGACGGTGGTTTTTTCCTATGGAGATGATTTTATAGCCGCGACCAGAAGAGGGATCAAACATGGCAGCGACGGCCCCTAGGGCTGGCGATGGTGGCGGGAGAGTTGATACGATGGTAAGACTCCCTACCGTTACCCCTCAATTGGCTCCCCCTCCATATCCTCTCCAGAGAGAAACTCCTTCGACGAAACAGCATCGAAGTAGATCGCGCTCTAGATCGCGGCAGCCTGCCCTCATTTCCAGTGACCCTAGGCCTTGGACTAGCCTCTTCAAGGCTCCGGTTGGAAGTCCGGATCTAAGCTTGGAATTCTTTACTCCAGAAGTTCAGGCTGATAAGAAGATTGCTGTATACGAGACTGCTGATTCAGTAGAGCTTATTGAGACATGGTCTATGGCGATTGTTGGCTATGTGGTAGGTCTCAAAACATCTTATTTCCCACTATCCTCATTTATCAAAACTCGATGGGGAATATCGTCATTTGATCTTCATATGCTGGAGAACGGATTCTTTGTTTGCAAGCTATACTCTGCAGATGATTTACAACGAGTCCTCGAAGGATTCTGGACTATTCGCGGCCATCCAATGATTCTACGACGCTGGTCTCCTGATGTCCGTTTGGAGTTAGATAGCCTACAGTCTATTCCATTATGGGTATCCTTTCAAGGTCTTCCTCTACATCTTTGGAGTCGACGTTTTATTGCAAAGTTATGCAGCACTCTGGGACAGCCACTCTACATCGACAAAGCAACAGCTGCTCAGACGAGATTAGCATTTGCACGAGCATGTGTACTGGTTTCTTCTGACGAAGATCTTCCAAATGAGGTTTTCTATCGTGATCTTGACGGGAACACTCGGAAGGTACATGTCTCATATTCTTGGAAGCCACAACGATGTCAGCATTGCTTATCTTTTGGTCATGCAAATGGAGCTTGTCAGCAAACTCCAAAACAAATCACAAAGGTCTATCGACCACGTCAAGCGCCTCCGCAACAAAGCGAGTCTTCTCTAATGGCAGTAGCACCGATGGTGGCGAAGACTATTGAGCATTCCGACTCACAAGGACAGCACCGCGGACAGAAGGACAAATCCAAAATTATATCTCTTCCTATAATGTCGGAGCCTTCCACAACAGAGGTTTCCCTTGGTACTAGTGGACAGGAGAAACATAAGTCAGGAACTTCATCTCTTCCAATATCATTGGATCCGTCCACAATAACTCAACAAACTCAGGCCCAAACAAATCTCGCCAGCAAGGATATTCTTCCTCAACAAACTCAAGCCACAACAAACATCGCCAACAAGGATATTCTGTCTCAACAAACTCATGCCCCAACAAACCTCTCTAGCCAAGCTACTCCAACAAGTACTATCCAGGAAATTGTGCTGCAACAATCTTATCGTGCTTCAACAAACCCTGCCAATCAAGACCACATGATTCAAGGTATTTTAAAGTTTAAAAATCTGCAAGCTGTAGATGAAGTGGATAAATATAGAAATAAAGTCATAAAAGGTAAGGATATTGTGCGGGAGGAAAATACAAAACCGAAGGATAAGAAAAAGGATGGTACAGTCCATCCAAAGTCATAGGATGAATACCTTACCACCTTTTCATTTCTTTATTACTGATGAAGATAACATGTTGGAATGTTCGCGGACTTAATAAGCCGGAAAAATGTCGGGAGCTCAATAGAATAATCAAGTTTGCCGCATGTGATATTGTTATTCTAGTAGAAACGAAAATTAAACAATCGC
The DNA here is from genome assembly GCF_036884655.1 of Musa acuminata AAA Group. Lineage (NCBI taxonomy): Eukaryota > Viridiplantae > Streptophyta > Magnoliopsida > Zingiberales > Musaceae > Musa > Musa acuminata. Next base: position 10,514,416 of record NC_088336.1, on the reverse strand, counting down.
GCGTTCAAGCTCAAAAGAATTTAATATGGCCGGACGCAGAACTGTTTACCAATGACTCAAATGAAACTTTTGGTAGAATATGGGTCTTATGGCATCCTAACTCTATTAATGCTTGGTTTATTTCTGCTACTGATCAATTCATTCAACTTAAGGTAGAGGACAAAAAGAATGGCTGTCAATTCAATTTCATTGGTATATATGCTTCAAATAGTATGCAAGAAAGAAATACTCTTTGGTCTGACCTGACTAATATTGCAAATGGCTGTCTCAATGTACCTTGGATTGTTCTTGGAGACTTTAATACTGTTCGGTACACAAATGAAAAAGAGGGGGGTAGACAACTTTCAGAAAGCCAGCTTCAAAGTTTTAATGATTACATTGACACTGCAGCTTTGTTTGATATGAAATCTGTGGGTAATTGGCTCTCCTGGAGTAATCAAGGTGCTGCTAACAGAAAAATAATGGCTCGGCTTGATAGGTGTTTGATTAATCATGAATGGTTAACAGTTTACCCAGATTCACTTCTTGAGTATGGTGCTCCTTTGTTTTCTGACCATTCTTTAATGTATATACACGTAGACAAAGCGACACCAAGAGGCAAGAAACCGTTTAGATTCTTTAACATGTGGAGTACTCATCCTCAATTTCTTGATGTTATCAAATCTGCTGGGAATGTTAATGTGCATGGATCTCCCCCTTACATCTTATGTCAAAAGCTCAAAGCCTGTAAAGCAGCACTAAAGGAGTGGAATACAAATACCTTTGGCAATATTACCACCACAGTTCAATTTTGCAGGAAGGAACTAATGTCATTGCAACATGAGCTGCAACTTCAGCCAAATGATGAGAATATTATCTACAAAGAGACAGAAGCCAGAAATAACTTCATGCAAGCCTTAAAACAGGAGGAAAGTTTTGTAAAGCAAAAGTCTCGACAGCATTGGCTTACACTAGGAGATTCCAATACTAAATTTTTCTATGCTTCAATTGCTACTCGAAGGGCTGTTAACCGTATCAGCAAATGCAGAGACAAAGATGATAATCTTATTGAGAATTTAGAAGAGGTTAAAGCACACACAGAGCAATTTTTTTATTCCTTACTCAATCAAGCTGGGAAAACTAATAACATTCATGTGGAGCCGACTAGAAAACTTGATTCGGAAGCTATTTCAATCCTCAATGCCCCAATTACTGACGACGAAATTGTATGTGTTGTCTTTAAGTCACCAAAGCACAAAAGCCCAGGTCCAGATGGATTTCCAGCTGAATTTTACCAAACTGCTTGGTCTATTATTGGAAATGATGTGATCAAGGCTTGCCAACATTTTTTCTCTTCAGGTCATATTCTTAGAGAGATGAATTGCACCTTTATTTCTTTAATTCCGAAGAATGCAGGGGCTGATTCACTAGAGAACTATCGACCCATATCATTATGCAACTTTATTTACAAGATCATCTCCAAAGTATTAGCAAATAGAATGCAAAAGGTAATACACAAGATCATTAGCCCAAATCAAGCTGCTTTCATCAAAGGGAGAAGTATACATCATAACATTTTGCTTGCTAATGACTTGGTCAAAGATTTGCATTCAAAAGCAAGAGGGACAAAAATATGTTTTAAAGCTGATTTACGGAAAGCCTTTGATTCAGTTAATAGGAAATTTATCTATAAGATGCTCCTCGATATGAACTTCCCACAGCAATGGGTTAATTGGATTCAATCTTGCTTGGAAACTCCAAAGTTTTCGATACTCTTTAATGGCTCACCTATTGGTTTTTTTGGGAGCACGAATGGCATCCGACAAGGTGATCCACTCTCTCCGTATCTCTTTACTATTGCGATGGAAGGACTTAGCTGTATGTTGGAACATGCAGTCTTAAATGACAGCATAAAGGTACCCAATGCTGGCTCTATTCATATATCACATATAACATTTGCAGATGATTTACTTATCTTTCTCCAAAATGATCCAACTTCAGTAAAGAACCTGACTACTATTATGAATGACTTTGGTATGGTTTCTGGACTTCAGTTAAATCATGCGAAAAGTAAAGTATATATGAGCCCTTACGTTGAGAATAAGGTCTTTATTGCACAAACTTTGGGGGTTAGTGAGGGAAGCCTGCCAGTTCCTTATTTGGGTCTCCCGCTCATATCCACAGGCATTCACAAAACCCACTGTCAGCCTATCCTACAAAAAATAAAGAATAGAATTTCTTCTTGGAAAAATAGGCTTCTATCAAAAGCAGGACGACTCGAACTCATCCGTTCTGTATTGCACTCCTACTCTATATATTGGTGTAATGCATTTCTTCTGCCTGCTGGACTTCTCCAAGATATTGAACGGTTATTAATGAACTTCTTCTGGAATGGCACAAATGATAAGGCAATGCATATGGTAAATTGGGATAGCATTTGCAAACCGAAAGATGAAGGGGGGCTAAACTTGAGAAATACTAGAGATTGGAATCAAGCATGCCTGGTACAACAATTGTGGGATCTTTTGCAAAACAAATGTTCCTTATGGTCACAATGGGTTTCTGCTAGGTATCTTTCAAAGGAATCAATCTGGGAAATTTCAACAAGAACATACCACTCTTCAGCTTGGAAAGGAATTTTAAAGGCAAGGAATTGGCTAATCAAACACATTTCTTATGCAATCTCTTCTGGAACTAGTACTAATATGTGGTACGATCCTTGGGTGAATGGGAAGAGTATATTTCAATTATATGGCGACAGAATACGAAAAGATCTTGGGGCTCCCAAAGATTGGAAGGTTTCCGAGTTCATTGCTAACGGTACCTGGTGTCTCCCTAATCCTATTTCTCCCGAAATGTTATCACTTTGGCCGACTATCATAGCTATTCCAATCAGGAACAACTCTTCAGATATACTTATTTGGCCTCATGACAATGGCAAATTTAGTGCCACATCCGTATGGAATCAAATTAGACAAAGAAATAACAAGTGGGTCCCAAGCAGTTGGACATGGGATCGACCGGGATCACAAAGACACTCCTTATGTACATGGCAGGCCCTTCTCAATAAACTACCTACAATAGACAATATGAAAAGAAGAGGTATCTATCATGTTAACCGATGCTCCCTTTGTTTGCAACAAGAAGAAACTGTTGACCACCTTTATTTTGCTTGTAATTATACAAAATGGATATGGAAGGAGATTCTCCAGCGATTTGAACTCAATAGACTGCCGCAACCAAACTTGCACCAAGAACTAGGCGACCTTATGCAATGTTTCTCAAGAAAAGGGCCACTTACACAACTGGCAAAGGTTACTTTCAGATGCGCTATTTGGTGGATATGGAAGGAGAGATGTAATAGAATCTTTGAAAGTCAACACACAAACAATGCTCAGCTCTTGAAAGAAATTATTAGAGACTCAAGATCCTGTATGGAGCATGATCTCAAAATCGAGCATTTCACCCGAAGAGAAAAAGATATTTTTATCAAATTTAATTTTGCTATTAGCTAAAGATCTTGGGAATGATGTCAAATAATGTACCCACAGGTAGTTACAGTCTACAGCATGTGTAGTCATAACTATCGCATTCGCACTCTATGAGTTAATTGGCTTTGTCTATGACTTGTATAGATAAAGCTATTTGTAGAATCTTTACACATAATCAATTTACTTTTACTTACCAAAAAAATGAATACCTTACCACCTTTTCATTTCTTTATTACTGATGAAGATAACATGTTGGAATGTTCGCGGACTTAATAAGCCGAAAAAATGTTAGGAGCTCAATAGAATAATCAAGTCTGCCGCATGTGATATTGTTATTCTAGTAGAAATGAAAATTAAACAATCGCGCGTTCAAGCTCAAAAGAATTTAATATGGCCGGACGCAGAACTGTTTACCAATGACTCAAATGAAACTTTTGGTAGAATATGGGTCTTATGACATCCTAACTCTATTAATGCTTGGTTTATTTCTGCTACTGATCAATTCATTCAACTTAAGGTAGAGGACAAAAAGAATGGCTGTCAATTCAATTTCATTGGTATATATGCTTCAAATAGTATGCAAGAAAGAAATACTCTTTGGTCTGACCTGACTAATATTGCAAATGGCTGTCTCAATGTACCTTGGATTGTTCTTGGAGACTTTAATACTGTTCGGTACACAAATGAAAAAGAGGGGGGTAGACAACTTTCAGAAAGCCAGCTTCAAAGTTTTAATGATTACATTGACACTGCAGCTTTGTTTGATATGAAATCTGTGGGTAATTGGCTCTCCTGGAGTAATCAAGGTGCTGCTAACAGAAAATAATGGCTCGACTTGATAGGTGTTTGATTAATCATGAATGGTTAACAGTTTACCCAGATTCACTTCTTGAGTATGGTGCTCCTTTGTTTTCTGACCATTCTTTAATGTATATACACGCAGACAAAGCGACACCAAGAGGCAAGAAACCGTTTAGATTCTTTAACATGTGGAGTACTCATCCTCAATTTCTTGATGTTATCAGATCTGCGTGGAATGTTAATATGCATGGATCTCCCCCTTACATCTTATGTCAAAAGCTCAAAGCTTGTAAAGCAGCACTAAAGGAGTGGAATACAAATACCTTTGGCAATATTACCACCACAGTAAAGAACCTGGCTACTATTATGAATGACTTTGGTATGGTTTCTGGACTTCAGTTAAATCATGCGAAAAGTAAAGTATATATGAGCCCTTACGTTGAGAATAAGGTCTTTATTGCACAAACTTTGGGGGTTAGTGAGGGAAGCCTGCCAGTTCCTTATTTGGGTCTCCCGCTCATATCCACAGGCATTCACAAAACCCACTGTCAGCCTATCCTACAAAAAATAAAGAATAGAATTTCTTCTTGGAAAAATAGGCTTCTATCAAAAGCAGGACGACTCGAACTCATCCGTTCTGTATTGCACTCCTACTCTATATATTGGTGTAATGCATTTCTTCTGCCTGCTGGACTTCTCCAAGATATTAAACGGTTATTAATGAACTTCTTCTGGAATGGCACAAATGATAAGGCAATGCATATGGTAAATTGGGATAGCATTTGCAAACCGAAAGATGAAGGGGGGCTAAACTTGAGAAATACTAGAGATTGGAATCAAGCATGCCTGGTACAACAATTGTGGGATCTTTTGCAAAACAAATGTTCCTTATGGTCACAATGGGTTTCTGCTAGGTATCTTTCAAAGGAATCAATCTGGAAAATTTCAACAAGAACATACCACTCTTCAGCTTGGAAAGGAATTTTAAAGGCAAGGAATTGGCTAATCAAACACATTTCTTATGCAATCTCTTCTGGAACTAGTACTAATATGTGGTACGATCCTTGGGTGAATGGGAAGAGTATATTTCAATTATATGGCGACAGAATACGAAAAGATCTTGGGGCTACCAAAGATTGGAAGGTTTCCGAGTTCATTACTAACGGTACCTGGTATCTCCCTAATCCTATTTCTCCCGAAATGTTATCACTTTGGCCGACTATCATAGCTATTCCAATCAGGAACAACTCTTCAGATATACTTATTTGGCCTCATGACAATGGCAAATTTAGTGCCACATCCGTATGGAATCAAATTAGACAAAGAAATAACAAGTGGGTCCCAAGCAGTTGGACATGGGATCGACCGGGATCACAAAGACACTCCTTATGTACATGGCAGGCCCTTCTCAATAAACTACCTACAATAGACAATATGAAAAGAAGAGGTATCTATCATGTTAACCGATGCTCCCTTTGTTTGCAACAAGAAGAAACTGTTGACCACCTTTATTTTGCTTGTAATTATACAAAATGGATATGGAAGGAGATTCTCCAGCGATTTGAACTCAATAGACTGCCGCAACCAAACTTGCACCAAGAACTAGGCGACCTTATGCAATGTTTCTCAAGAAAAGGGCCACTTACACAACTGGCAAAGGTTACTTTCAGATGCGCTATTTTGGAGGATATGGAAGGAGAGATGTAATAGAATCTTTGAAAGTCAACACACAAACAATACTCAGCTCTTGAAAGAGATTATTAGAGACTCAAGATCCTGTATGGAGCATGATCTCAAAATCGAGCATTTCACCCGAAGAGAAAAAGATATTTTTATCAAATTTAATTTTGCTATTAGCTAAAGATCTTGGGAATGATGTCAAATAATGTACCCACAGGTAGTTACAGTCTACAGCATGTGTAGTCATAACTATCGCATTCGCACTCTATGAGTTAATTGGCTTTGTCTATGACTTGTATAGATAAAGCTATTTGTAGAATCTTTACACATAATCAATTTACTTTTACTTACCAAAAAAAATATTACCACCACAGTTCAATTTTGCAGGAAGGAACTAATGTCATTGCAACATGAGCTGCAACTTCAGCCAAATGATGAGAATTTTATCTACAAAGAGACAGAAGCCAGAAATAACTTCATGCAAGCCTTAAAACAGGAGGAAAGTTTTGTAAAGCAAAAGTCTCGACAGCATTGGCTTACACTAGGAGATTCCAATACTAAATTTTTCTATGCTTCAATTGCTACTCGAAGGGCTGTTAACCGTATCAGCAAATGCAGAGACAAAGATGATAATCTTATTGAGAATTTAGAAGAGGTTAAAGCACACACAGAGCAATTTTTTTATTCCTTACTCAATCAAGCTGGGAAAACTAATAACATTCATGTGGAGCCGACTAGAAAACTTGATTCGGAAGCTATTTCAATCCTCAATGCCCCAATTACTGACGACGAAATTGTATGTGTTGTCTTTAAGTTACCAAAGCACAAAAGCCCAGGTCCAGATGGATTTCCAACTGAATTTTACCAAACTGCTTGGTCTATTATTGGAAATGATGTGATCAAGGCTTGCCAACATTTTTTCTCTTCAGGTCATATTCTTAGAGAGATGAATTGCACCTTTATTTCTTTAATTCCGAAGAATGCAGGGGCTGATTCACTAGAGAACTATCGACCCATATCATTATGCAACTTTATTTACAAGATCATCTCCAAAGTATTAGCAAATAGAATGTAAAAGGTAATACACAAGATCATTAGCCCAAATCAAGCTGCTTTCATCAAAGGGAGAAGTATACATCATAACATTTTGCTTGCTAATGACTTGGTCAAAGATTTGCATTCAAAAGCAAGAGGGACAAAAATATGTTTTAAAGCTGATTTACGGAAAGCCTTTGATTCAGTTAATAGGAAATTTATCTATAAGATGCTCCTCGATATGAACTTCCCACAGCAATGGGTTAATTGGATTCAATCTTGCCTGGAAACTCCAAAGTTTTTGATACTCTTTAATGGCTCACCTATTGGTTTTTTTGGGAGCACGAATGGCATCCGACAAGGTGATCCACTCTCTCCGTATCTCTTTACTATTGCGATGGAAGGACTTAGCTGTATGTTGGAACATGCAGTCTTAAATGGCAGCATAAAGGTACCCAATGCTGGCTCTATTCATATATCACATATAACATTTGCAGATGATTTACTTATCTTTCTCCAAAATGATCCAACTTCAGTAAAGAACCTGGCTACTATTATGAATGACTTTGGTATGGTTTCTGGACTTCAGTTAAATCATGCGAAAAGTAAAGTATATATGAGCCCTTACGTTGAGAATAAGGTCTTTATTGCATAAACTTTGGGGGTTAGTGAGGGAAGTCTGTCAGTTCCTTATTTGGGTCTCCCGCTCATATCCACAGGCATTCACAAATCCCACTGTCAGCCTATCCTACAAAAAATAAAGAATAGAATTTCTTCTTGGAAAAATAGGCTTCTATCAAAAGCAGGACGACTCGAACTCATCCGTTCTGTATTGCACTCCTACTCTATATATTGGTGTAATGCATTTCTTCTGCCTGCTGGACTTCTCCAAGATATTGAACGGTTATTAATGAACTTCTTCTGGAATGGCACAAATGATAAGGCAATGCATATGGTAAATTGGGATAGCATTTGCAAACCGAAAGATGAAGGGGGGCTAAACTTGAGAAATACTAGAGATTGGAATCAAGCATGCCTGGTACAACAATTGTGGGATCTTTTGCAAAACAAATGTTCCTTATGGTTACAATGGGTTTCTGCTAGGTATCTTTCAAAGGAATCAATCTGGGAAATTTCAACAAGAACATACCACTCTTCAGCTTGGAAAGGAATTTTAAAGGCAAGGAATTGGCTAATCAAACACATTTCTTATACAATCTCTTCTGGAACTAGTACTAATATGTGGTACGATCCTTGGGTGAATGGGAAGAGTATATTTCAATTATATGGCGACAGAATACGAAAAGATCTTGGGGCTCCCAAAGATTGGAAGGTTTTCGAGTTCATTGCTAACGGTACCTGGTGTCTCCCTAATCCTATTTCTCCCGAAATATTATCACTTTGGCCGACTATCATAGCTATTCCAATCAGGAACAACTCTTCAAATATACTTATTTGGCCTCATGACAATGGCAAATTTAGTGCCACATTCGTATGGAATCAAATTAGACAAAGAAATAACAAGTGGGTCCCAAGAAGTTGGACATGGGATCAACCGGGATCACAAAGACACTCCTTATGTACATGGCAGGCCCTTCTCAATAAACTACCTACAATAGACAATATGAAAAGAAGAGGTATCTATCATGTTAACCGATGCTCCCTTTGTTTGCAATAACAAGAAACTATTGACCACCTTTATTTTGCTTGTAATTATACAAAATGGATATGGAAGGAGATTCTCCAGCGATTTGAACTCAATAGACTGCCGCAACCAAACTTGCACCAAGAACTAGGCGACCTTATGCAATGTTTCTCAAGAAAAGGGCCACTTACACAACTGGCAAAGGTTACTTTCAGATGCGCTATTTGGTGGATGTGGAAGGAGAGATGTAATAGAATCTTTGAATGTCAACACACAAACAATGCTCAGCTCTTGAAAGAGATTATTAGAGACTCAAGATCCTGTATGGAGCATGATCTCAAAATCGAGCACTTCACCCGAAAAGAAAAAGATATTTTTATCAAATTTAATTTTGCTATTAGCTAAAGATCTTGGGAATGATGTCAAATAATGTACCCACAGGTAGTTATAGTCTACAGCATGTGTAGTCATAACTATCGCATTCGCACTCTATGAGTTAATTGGCTTTGTCTATGACTTGTATAGATAAAGCTATTTGTAGAATCTTTACACATAATCAATTTACTTTTACTTACCAAAAAAAGTGGGAAGCTAGAAGATTTTGGGGCAAATCTTTCGTACTTGATATGTTGATGTTGTATAAGTTCCTTTTGTGTGTATCAATGACAAATCTAGATTGATATATCCTATAAATATTTGAAAAGTACCACTCATGTTATGATTTTGGAAATGTTAAGTTAAAATTATGTAATGAATGATATAAACATGTGGTACATGTTGGTTTTGTAATTGTATAGATTCTCACAACTATGGATTTATGATGTGGTTATGGTTTAGTTAAGTTACATTTGGATTTTAAGAATCATCTAATGACATGATGTATGATGATAAACTGCACAAGTTTTGTGAATTGTGGATTGTAGAGGTGAATGACTTGAATGTTTTTCTTAGTGACCTCAAATGTGTGATTGGATCCTGGATTGTTTGTTGAATTATAATATTATCAATTTTGAGTTAGTTTCACACCTTCTGAATGAGAATTAAATTCGGGAGGGGCGTGATAAGTTTCATGCTAGCAAGTTCTTTTGGGAATTAAAGATAGGGCCTTTTATGAAGGTGGTTGGATTTTGGTGAGGACTTCTCACAAATCCGATTCCACTTCTTTTGGGAACGTGACCCTTATTTGTAAGGATCATGTTCAAAGACTTGCTACCAACCTTGAATTTCTTCAAATCATCCTTAAGTTGCAAGTTCTCTTTTTGGAGAGTTTCTATATCATGGCATTTTATACATGGAGCTAAACTATCATGATATTCAGTTTTTAATTTATCGAAATTACTAATAAGACTATCATGCTCCTTTTTTAACAATTTATATTTTCTACTAAGTATTTTGCATTCATCAAATAAGTCATGGAAGGCATTTAATAATTCATCAAATGATAAATCTGCATCAATTAAATTTGTTACGTCCTCTCCGATGGCCATTAGGGCAACTTGCTAGGTGTTGGACTCCTCTTCTTCGGACGCACTTGAGTCATCCCACATTGCTTTGAGTGCCTTCTTCTTTGATGTCCTCTTCTTGGCTTGGGGACAATCACTTTTATAGTGTCTCGGCTTTTTGCACTTGTAGCAAATGACTTGGTCCTTTTTGGGTTCAAATTTATTTTTTGTGTCATTTTTAAACTTGTTTCTCTTAATGAATTTTTTGAATTTCCTTGTTAGAAGTGCCAAGTCATCGTCACAGTCCTCATCACTTGAGTTTTCTCTCAAGTGGTCATCTAAAGTTCTAAGTGTCATATCCTTATTGTTCTTTGGAAGGATGTCTTCTTGCTCTTCATGAGCCTTCCAAGTCATTTCATAGGTCATTAATGACCCAATTAGTGCTTCAAGAGGGAAGTTATTTAAATCTTTAGCCTCTTGAATAGCAGTGACTTTAGGGTCCCAACTCTTAGGAAGGGATCTTAGAATCTTATTTACAAGCTCAAAATCCGAAAAACTTTTGCCGAGTCCTTTTAGACCATTGACGATATCCGTGAAATAGGTGTACATGTTACCAATAGTCTCGCTCGGTTTCATTCGAAAAAGTTCAATAGAATGTATCAAAAGATTGATTTTTGACTCTTTAACTCTATTTGTGCCTTCGTGAGTCACTTCATAGCCTTTGCATTAAGAGCGAAAGTCTTCTTTTCCAACTCATTCCAATCGATCATTGGAAGAGAAGACTTCGAAAATTCATTTTCGACAAGATTTCAAAGTTCAAAATCCATTGAAATAAGGAAGATCCTCATTCGGGTCTTCAAATAGGTGTAGTCTGTCCCATTGAACATGGGCGGACGTGTAATAGAGTGCCCCTCTTGGATTCTGACGTATGCCATCTCTCTTAGGTGTTAATCTGTTTGATAGTTAACTGAGCTCTTATATCAATTGTTAAGATCAAGAGCACTAAGAGGGGGGGGGAGGGTGTGAATTAGTATAGCGGAAAACTTTCGACGATTTAAAACGACATTCGTATGATGAAATCGTTTCCGACGTAAAACCGTTTTCGGAAACATAACTTGAAAGCGAGTTCATAAAGGAGTGCAGCAAAAGCAATGAGAAAGTAAAGCACATATGGAGGTTTGCAGTCAGGTAAGTGTTAGGATCGAGAGCACTAAGAGGGGGGGGGTGAATTAGTGCAGCGGAAATCTTTCAGCGATTAAAAACGAAAGCTGCGTTCGTTTGATAAAAACTATTTTGATGCAAAAGCCGATTCTAAGAATACTTATGATTAAGTACAGTTTATGTCTAAACACAGTTTGCGTCTAAGCGCAGTTTACGCAGTTTGCGTCTAAATGCAGTTTGCGTCTAAGCGCAGTTTGGCTCAGTTTGCGTCTAAACACAGTTTGCGTCTAAGCGCAGTTTAAGCAGAAGTATAAAGACAGTGTGCTGCTATTGTACAACTCAAAAAGTAATCTGCAAAAAGCAGATTTACGTCTAAACGTAGATTTACGTCTAAACGCAGATTTACGTCTAAACGCAGATTTACATCTAAACGCAAATTTACGTCTGAACTTTGAAACTCGTTTGTAGACTCGTAGAAGACAGTATGCAGTTGAAATCAAGACGTAAACGTAAACTGAAATCTGATGATTGTACGAGGAAAGCCGATTTACATCTAAATGCAGTTTTACGTCTAAATACAGATTTTCGTCTAAACCTTGAAACTCGTTCGTAAAATTGCAGAAGACAGTTTGCAGTTATAAATAGAATCAAAACGTAAATGTAAACTGCAAAGAAACTCGTTCGTAAAAGCGCAGAAGACAGTTTGCAGTTACAAAACGTAATCGTAAACTGTAATGTATGAAAACACCGATTTACGTCTGAATGCAGATTCGGAAAGATCAGCCCTTAGAAACTTGTTCGTAAAGGCGCAGAGAGCAGTAGCTATGTAGGAGGTTTGCAGTAATGATAAAGTGCTCAAAACAAACGCAAACCAGAAATTTAGAGTGGTTCGGTCAGTCTTGACCTACTCCACTTTTGGCTTCCTGCACCGACGAGGTCACCGACGTCAACTAGAGACCTTCCTTCAATAGGCGAAGGCCAACCACCCTCTTACAGATACACTCCTTTTGGCGGGCTTAGGAGACAACCCTTACAGAAGTTTTCTCTCCTCTCTTTACAACTCAAACTTGAAGAATAGAAAGAGGAGAACTAGCAGTTTTGAGCTCTAAGTGTTGGGAATTCATTGGTGGGCGACATCATATGCGCAGCGGAAGAAAAAGAAAACAAAATTCCCGATTCCCAAAAAGATGTTCGTCGTCGTGCGAAGATTGGTGCGCAAAAATCCGCAAATCATGAAACTGCATATAGAGATTGTGTTACCTAGGGATCTCGTATATCCCTGTTTCCTTGCAGATCCTTAGGAGAGGGTGAAGGAGGTCAAGCGTCCTCCTCTTTAGCGGTGATCCACACAGCAGGGTTACGACGACGCTCCTCAAAACTCCAGGCTTACTCTGAGATGGAGAGGGAGAGTGTTGAATCTCGGATTTTGATGATGAAGTCAATTGTCATTTGTTGTCTAATCTATGTGTTGAGATAAGTGTGCAGGATTAACTACGATGTAAGATAGACAAGCAGCAGGAGTTGCGCCGGAGTCAAGTTCATGATCACGTTGGGAGTTCGAGAGTTCGACGGAAGTTCGGACGGTCGTCGGAGGTTCTGCGAGAACAGATCCGAGAAGTCCAGAAGCTTGCCAAGCGAAGCTCGTCGGAACTTGCCAAATGGATCGTCGTAAAGTCCAGGAGTTTGCCGGAAGTCCGCAGGAGCATCACCGAGGGTTCATCGGATGATCGACGGAAGTTCACCGGAAACTCGCCGGAAGGAGCGATTGACGCACCGAAGCAAAGCTGCAGAAGTTGTCTTAGATTTAATCGTAGTTAGCACGTTGATTAAGTTGGAAAATGGGAGGTGATCCCATTGGCTTAATCTTGGGGCAATTGGGCCCCTGAAAGACTGAAATTGGGCCGAATGGAATGAACCATTCGGACCCTGATTGCACCAGGAGGTGCAACCGCCCAGGCTAGGAGGTGGCACCGCCTGGGCTAGGCCTTCCAGCGAGACTGGGCGGTGCAACCTCCCAAGCCGGGAGGTGGCACCGCCTGAGCTCAGTCTTCGAGCAAGACTGGGCGGTGCAACCTCCCTGGCAGAGAGGTGGCACCGCCTGAGCTCAGTCTTCGAGCAAGACTGGGCGGTGCAACCTCCCTGGCAGAGAGGTGGCACCGCCTGAGCTCAGTCTTCGAGCAAGACTGGGCGGTGCAACCTCCCTGGCAGAGAGGTGGCACCGCTTGAGCTCAATCTTCGAGCAAGACTGGGCGGTGCAACCTCCCTGGCAGAGAGGTGGCACCGCCTGAGCTCGGTCTTCGAGCTCTGCCAGGCGGTGCAACCTCTCCAGTCAAGAGGTGCAACCGCCTGATCCCAGAATTCCGGGATTTGATTGTTTTGAGCTCCAAATTTGAATTGGGTTGGAGCCTATAAATTCCCCACCCATTCAGCACTGAAAAGATACAGACCTACACCGAAATCTTGATCTTTTCTGTGATTCTAAGAGCTCAAAAGTGTTGTAAAGCCTTTAAGTCTCCTCCTTCTGTTCTTCAAGTTTTCAGTTGTAAAGTGAAGAGAGAAAGGTCTGTAAAGGTTGTCTCCTGAGCCTGTCAAAAGGAGAGAAACTGTAAAATGGAAGTTTGGCCTTCGCCTATTGAAGGAAGGCCCTTAGTTGACGTCGGCGACCTCGTCGGTGGAGGAAGCCAAAAGTGGAGTAGGTCAAGGCTGACCGAACCACTCTAAATCTCTGGTTTGCGTTTATTTTTTAGCACTTTATCATTACTGCAAACCTCCTTCATTACTACTGCTTTCTGCGCTTTCACGAACAAGTTCTAAGTGCTGTTCTTCCGAATCTGCATTCAGACGTAAATTCGTATTTTCGTACATTACAGTTTACGTTTACGTTTGATTCTGCAGAACTGTCTTCCGTGCTTTTACGAACGAGTTTCTTTGCAGTTTACACTTACATTTTGATCCTAGTGAGGGGGGGGGGGAGGTGAATTAGTGCAGCGGATATTTTTCAGCGATTAAAACCAAAAGCTGCGTTCGTTCGATAAAGACTATTTTGATGCAAAAGCCGATTCTAAGATTACTTATGATTAAGTGCAGTTTACGTTTAAACACAGTTAGCGTCTAAACGCAGTTTGCGTCTAAATGCAGATTGCGTCTAAACTCAGATTGCGTCTAAGCACAGTTTGCGTCTTAGCGCAGTTTGCGTCTTAGCGCAGATTGCGTCTAAGCGCAGATTGCGTCTAAACGCAGATTGCGTCTAACCGCAGATTGCGTCTAAACACAGTTTGCGTCTAGGAGCAGTTTAAGCAGAAGTATAAAGACAATGTGCTGCTGTTGTACAGCTCAAAAAGTAATCTGCAAAAAACAGATTTACGTCTAAACGCAGATTTACGTCTAGACGCAGATTTACGTCTAAACGCAGATTTACGTCTTAAATGCAGATTTGCGTCTGAACTTTTAAACTTGTTTGTATACTCGCAGAAGGCAGTATGCAGTTGAAATCAAGACGTAAACGTGAACTGAGATCTGATGATTGTGCGAGGAAAGCCGATTTACGTCAAAATATAGTTTTACGTCTAAATGTTGAAACTCGTTCGTAAAAATACAGAGGACAGTTTGCCCAATGATCGATTGGAATGATTTGGAGAAGAAGGCTTTCGCTCTTAATGCAAAGGTTATGAATGCCTTATTTTGTGCACTTGATAAAAACGAGTTTAACCGTGTTTCAACTTGTGAAACTGCGTTTGATATTTGGCACACGCTCGAAGTGACCCATGAGGGCACAAGTAGAGTAAAAGAGTCAAAAATCAATTTGCTGTTACATTCTTTCGAACTTTTTCGGATGAAACCGAGTGAAACCATTGGCGACATGTTTACCCGTTTCACGGATGTCGTCAACGGTCTAAAAGGACTCGGAAAGAGCTTTTCGGATTTTGAGCTTGTTAATAAGATACTAAGATCCCTTCCTAAGAGTTGGGATCCTAAAGTCACCGCTATTCAAGAGGCAAAAGATCTGTAAAATTTCCCTCTTGAAGAACTAATCGGGTCATTAATGACCTACGAAATGACTTGTAAAGCTCATGAAGAGCAAGAAGACATCCTTCCAAAGAACAGGAAGGATATGGCACTCAAAACCTCAGAATGCCACTTGAGAGAAAACTCAAGTGATGAGGACTGTGATGATGACTTGGCACTTCTAACAAGAAAGTTTAAAAAGTTCTTTAAAAGAAACAAGTTTAAGAATGATGCAAAAAATAAACTTGAACCCAAAAAGGACCAAGTAATCTGCTATGAATGCAAAAAACCGGGACACTACAAGAGTGATTGTCCCCAAGTCAAGAAAAGAACAACAAAGAAGAAGGCGCTCCAAGCAACATGGGATGATTCGAGCGCATCTGAGGAAGAGGAGTCCAACACCGAGCAAGTTGCTCATTACGCCTTAATGGCCATCGAAGATGAGGTAACAAATTCAATAGATGCTGATTTATCTTTCGATGAATTATTAAATGCTTTCAATGACTTATTTGACGAATGCAAGAGTATAAGTAGAAAATATAAATTGCTGAAAAAGATGCATGATAGTCTTACTTGTGAGTTTGATAAGTTAAAAGTCGAACATCATGATAGTCTAAATTCATGTATCAAATGTCATGATTTAGAAACTTTGCAAAAAGAAAACCTGCTACTCAAGGACACCTTGAAGAAATTCGAGGTTGGTAGCAAGTCATTAAACATGATCCTTGCAAACAAGGGTCACATTCCAAAAAGGAGCGGAATTGAATTTGTGAGAAGTCCTCACCAAAATCCAACCACCTTCATAAAAGGCTCCATCTTACATGTTCAACACCAAACCAAGTGCAACTTTTGTTGCAAATCTGGACACAAGACACATTGTTTTTTTTTTGTAAGTAAAAGTAAATTGATTATGTGTAAAGATTCTACAAATAGCTTTATCTATACAAGTCATAGACAAAGCCAATAGAGTGCGAATGCAATAGTTATGACTACACATGCTGTAGACTATAACTACCTGTGGGTACATTATTTGACATCATTCCCAAGATCTTTAGCTAATAGCAAAATTAAATTTGATAAAAATATCTTTTTCTCTTCGGGTGAAGTGCTCGATTTTGAGATCATGCTCCATACAGGATCTTGAGTCTCTAATAATCTCTTTCAAGAGCTGAGCATTGTTTGTGTGTTGACATTCAAAGATTCTATTACATCTCTCCTTCCACATCCACCAAATAGCGCATCTGAAAGTAACCTTTGCCAGTTGTGTAAGTGGCCCTTTTCTTGAGAAACATTGCATAAGGTCGCCTAGTTCTTGGTGCAAGTTTGGTTGCGGCAGTCTATTGAGTTCAAATCGCTGGAGAATCTTTTTCCATATCCATTTTGTATAATTACAAGCAAAATAAAGGTGGTCAACAGTTTCTTCTTGTTGCAAACAAAGGGAGCATCGGTTAACATGATAAATACCTCTTCTTTTCATATTGTCTATTGTAGGTAGTTTATTGAGAAGGGCCTGCTATGTACATAAGGAGTGTCTTTGTGATCCCGGTCGATCCCATGTCCAACTGCTTGGGACCCACTTGTTATTTCTTTGTCTAATTTGATTCCATACGGATGTGGCACTAAATTTGCCATTGTCATGAGGCCAAATAAGTATATCTGAAGAGTTGTTCCTGATTGGAATAGCTATGATAGTCGGCCAAAGTGATAACATTTCGGGAGAAATAGGATTAGGGAGACACCAGGTACCGTTAGCAATGAACTCGGAAACCTTCCAATAATAGGTTGGGCGAACCAGATCTCCCTAGGGCGGCGGCGATACTGTAGCGGCGACCACTGTAGCGGCGGCCAGATCTCCCTAGGGCGATCTGACTCCTGCAGCGGCGCCGACACTGTAGCGGCGACGATACTGTAGCGGCGAACATATCTAGGGCGACCACTGTAGCGGCGGCCAGATCTCCCTAGGGCGATCTGACTCCTGCAGCGTCGGCTTTCTCCCACGGGCGACAGGCGACGACACTGTAGCAGCGATCTGATTTCCTGCAGCGTCGGCTGTTTCCCAAGGGCGACGTACTGTAGCGGCGGCGACGACACTGTAGCAGCGACAGTACTGTAGCGGCGACGAGATCTCCCTAGGGCGATCTGACTCCTGCAGCGTTGGCTTTCTCCCTCGGGCGACGATACTATAGCAACGATCTGATCTCCCTTACTGTAGTGGTGATCGGATCTCCTGCAGCGTTGGCTTCTCCCCAAGGGCGACGATACTATAGCGGCGACCAGATCTCCCTAGGGCGACGGTACTGTAGCGGCGATCTGATATACTGCGACTGCGACGGTGGTTTTTCCCTATGGAGATGATTCTATAGCCGTGACCAGAAGACGGATCAAACATGGCAGCGACGGCCCCTAGGGCTGGCGATGGTGGCGGGAGAGTTGATACGATGGTAAGACTCCCTACCGTTACCCCTCAATTGGCTCCTCCTCCATATCCTCTCCAGAGAGAAACTCCTTCGACGAAACAACATCGAAGTAGATCGCGCTCTAGATCGCGGCAGCCTGCCCTCATTTCCAGTGACCCTAGGCCTTGGACTAGCCTCTTCAAGGCTCCGGTTGGAAGTCCGGATCTAAGCTTGGAATTCTTTACTCCAGAAGTTCAGGCTGATAAGAAGATTGCTGTATACGAGACTGCTGATTCAGCAGAGCTTATTGAGACATGGTCTATGGCGATTGTTGGCTATGTGGTAGGTCTCAAAACATCTTATTTCCCACTATCCTCATTTATCAAAACTCGATGGGGAATATCGTCATTTGATCTTCATATGCTGGAGAACGGATTCTTTGTTTGCAAGCTATACTCTGAAGAAGATTTACAACGAGTCCTCGAAGGATTCTGGACTATTCGCGGCCATCCAATGATTCTACGACGCTGGTCTCCTGATGTCCGTTTGGAGTTAGATAGCCTACAGTCTATTCCATTATGGGTATCCTTTCAAGGTCTTCCTCTACATCTTTGGAGTCGACGTTTTATTGCAAAGTTATGCAGCACTCTGGGACAGCCACTCTACATCGACAAAGCAACAGCTGCTCAGACGAGATTAGCATTTGCACGAGCATGTGTACTGGTTTCTTCTGACGAAGATCTTCCAAATGAGGTTTTCTATCGTGATCTTGACGGGAACACTCGGAAGGTACATGTCTCATATTCTTGGAAGCCACAACGATGTCAGCATTGCTTATCTTTTGGTCATGCAAATGGAGCTTGTCAGCAAACTCCAAAACAAATCACAAAGGTCTATCGACCACGTCAAGCGCCTCCGCAACAAAGCGAGTCTACTCTAATGGCAGTAGCACCGATGGTGGCGAAGACTATTGAGCATTCCGACTCACAAGGACAGCACCGCGGACAGAAGGACAAATCCAAAATTATATCTCTTCCTATAATGTCGGAGCCTTCCACAATAGAGGTTTCCCTTGGTACTAGTGGACAGGAGAAACATAAGTCAGGAACTTCATCTCTTCCAATATCATTGGATCCGTCCACAATAACTCAACAAACTCAGGCCCAAACAAATCTCGCCAGCAAGGATATTCCTCCTCAACAAACTCAAGCCACAACAAACATCGCCAACAAGGATATTCTGTCTCAACAAACTCATGCCCCAACAAACCTCTCTAGCCAAGCTACTCCAACAAGTACTATCCAGGAAATTGTGCTGCAACAATCTTATCATGCTTCAACAAACCCTGCCAATCAAGACCACATGATTCAAGGTATTTTAAAGTTTAAAAATCTGCAAGCTGTAGATGAAGTGGATAAATATAGAAATAAAGTCATAAAAGGTAAGGATATTGTGCGGGAGGAAAATACAAAACCGAAGGATAAGAAAAAGGATGGTACAGTCCATCCAAAGTCGTAGGATGAATACCTTACCACCTTTTCATTTCTTTATTACTGATGAAGATAACATGTTGGAATGTTCGCGGACTTAATAAGCCGGAAAAATGTCGGGAGCTCAATAGAATAATCAAGTCTGCCGCATGTGATATTGTTATTCTAGTAGAAACGAAAATTAAACAATCGCGCGTTCAAGCTCAAAAGAATTTAATATGGCCGGACGCAGAACTGTTTACCAATGACTCAAATGAAACTTTTGGTAGAATATGGGTCTTATGGCATC
The DNA here is from genome assembly GCF_036884655.1 of Musa acuminata AAA Group. Lineage (NCBI taxonomy): Eukaryota > Viridiplantae > Streptophyta > Magnoliopsida > Zingiberales > Musaceae > Musa > Musa acuminata. Next base: position 10,495,002 of record NC_088336.1, on the reverse strand, counting down.
CTAACTCTATTAATGCTTGGTTTATTTCTGCTACTGATCAATTCATTCAACTTAAGGTAGAGGACAAAAAGAATGGCTGTCAATTCAATTTCATTGGTATATATGCTTCAAATAGTATGCAAGAAAGAAATACTCTTTGGTCTGACCTGACTAATATTGCAAATGGCTGTCTCAATGTACCTTGGATTGTTCTTGGAGACTTTAATACTGTTCGGTACACAAATGAAAAAGAGGGGGGTAGACAACTTTCAGAAAGTCAGCTTCAAAGTTTTAATGATTACATTGACACTGCAGCTTTGTTTGATATGAAATCTGTGGGTAATTGGCTCTCCTGGAGTAATCAAGGTGCTGCTAACAGAAAAATAATGGCTTGACTTGATAGGTGTTTGATTAATCATGAATGGTTAACAGTTTACCCAGATTCACTTCTTGAGTATGGTGCTCCTTTGTTTTCTGACCATTCTTTAATGTATATATACGCAGATAAAGTGACACCAAGAGGCAAGAAACCGTTTAGATTCTTTAACATGTGGAGTACTCATCCTCAATTTCTTGATGTTATCAGATCTGCTTGGAATGTTAATGTGCATGGATCTCCCCCTTACATCTTATGTCAAAAGCTCAAAGCCTGTAAAGCAGCACTAAAGGAGTGGAATACAAATACCTTTGGCAATATTACCACCACAGTTCAATTTTGCAGGAAGGAACTAATGTCATTGCAACATGAGCTGCAACTTCAGCCAAATGATGAGAATATTATCTACAAAGAGATAGAAGCCAGAAATAACTTCATGCAAGCCTTAAAACAGGAGGAAAGTTTGGTAAAGCAGAAGTCTCGACAGCATTGGCTTACACTAGGAGATTCCAATACTAAATTTTTCTATGCTTCAATTGCTACTCGAAGGGCTGTTAACCGTATCAGCAAATGCAGAGACAAAGATGATAATCTTATTGAGAATTTAGAAGAAGTTAAAGCACACACAGAGCAATTTTTTTATTCCTTACTCAATCAAGCTGGGAAAACTAATAACATTCATGTGGAGCCGACTAGAAAACTTGATTCGGAAGCTATTTCAATCCTCAATGCCCCAATTACTGACGACGAAATTGTATGTGTTGTCTTTAAGTCACCAAAGCACAAAAGCCCAGGTCCAGATGGATTTCCAGCTGAATTTTACCAAACTGCTTGGTCTATTATTGGAAATGATGTGATCAAGGCTTGCCAACATTTTTTCTCTTCAGGTCATATTCTTAGAGAGATGAATTGCACCTTTATTTCTTTAATTCCGAAGAATGCAGGGGCTGATTCACTAGAGAACTATCGACCCATATCATTATGCAACTTTATTTACAAGATCATCTCCAAAGTATTAGCAAATAGAATGCAAAAGGTAATACACAAGATCATTAGCCCAAATCAAGCTGCTTTCATCAAAGGGAGAAGTATACATCATAACATTTTGCTTGCTAATGACTTGGTCAAAGATTTGCATTCAAAAGCAAGAGGGACAAAAATATGTTTTAAAGCTGATTTACGGAAAGCCTTTGATTCAGTTAATAGGAAATTTATCTATAAGATGCTCCTCGATATGAACTTCCCACAGCAATGGGTTAATTGGATTCAATCTTGCTTGGAAACTCCAAAGTTTTCGATACTCTTTAATGGCTCACCTATTAGTTTTTTTGGGAGCACGAATGGCATCCGACAAGGTGATCCACTCTCTCCGTATCTCTTTACTATTGCGATGGAAGGACTTAGCTGTATGTTGGAACATGCAGTCTTAAATGGCAGCATAAAGGTACCCAATGCTGGCTCTATTCATATATCACATATAACATTTGCAGATGATTTACTTATCTTTCTCCAAAATGATCCAACTTCAGTAAAGAACCTGGCTACTATTATGAATGACTTTGGTATGGTTTCTGGACTTCAGTTAAATCATGCGAAAAGTAAAGTATATATGAGCCCTTACGTTGAGAATAAGGTCTTTATTGCACAAACTTTGGGGGTTAGTGAGGGAAGCCTGCCAGTTCCTTATTTGGGTCTCCCGCTCATATCCACAGGCATTCACAAAACCCACTGTTAGCCTATCCTACAAAAAATAAAGAATAGAATTTCTTCTTGGAAAAATAGGCTTCTATCAAAAGCAGGACGACTCGAACTCATCCGTTCTGTATTGCACTCCTACTCTATATATTGGTGTAATGCATTTCTTCTGCCTGCTGGACTTCTCCAAGATATTGAACGGTTATTAATGAACTTCTTCTGGAATGGCACAAATGATAAGGCAATGCATATGGTAAATTGGGATAGCATTTGCAAACCGAAAGATGAAGGGGGGCTAAACTTGAGAAATACTAGAGATTGGAATCAAGCATGCCTGGTACAACAATTGTGGGATCTTTTGCAAAACAAATGTTCCTTATGGTCACAATGGGTTTCTGCTAGGTATCTTTCAAAGGAATCAATCTGGGAAATTTCAACAAGAACATACCACTCTTCAGCTTGGAAAGGAATTTTAAAGGCAAGGAATTGGCTAATCAAACACATTTCTTATGCAATCTCTTCTGGAACTAGTACTAATATGTGGTACGATCCTTGGGTGAATGGGAAGAGTATATTTCAATTATATGGCGACAGAATACGAAAAGATCTTGGGGCTCCCAAAGATTGGAAGGTTTCCGAGTTCATTGCTAACGGTACCTGGTGTCTCCCTAATCCTATTTCTCCCGAAATGTTATCACTTTGGCCGACTATCATAGCTATTCCAATCAGGAATAACTCTTCAGATATACTTATTTGGCCTCATGACAATGGCAAATTTAGTGCCACATCCGTATGGAATCAAATTAGACAAAGAAATAACAAGTGGGTCCCAAGCAGTTGGACATGGGATCGACCGGGATCACAAAGACACTCCTTATGTACATGGCAGGCCCTTCTCAATAAACTACCTACAATAGACAATATGAAAAGAAGAGGTATCTATCATGTTAACCGATGCTCCCTTTGTTTGCAACAAGAAGAAACTGTTGACCACCTTTATTTTGCTTGTAATTATACAAAATGGATATGGAAGGAGATTCTCCAGCGATTTGAACTCAATAGACTGCCGCAACCAAACTTGCACCAAGAACTAGGCGACCTTATGCAATGTTTCTCAAGAAAAGGGCCACTTACACAACTGGCAAAGGTTACTTTCAGATGCGCTATTTGGTGGATATGGAAGGAGAGATGTAATAGAATCTTTGAAAGTCAACACACAAACAATGCTCAGCTCTTGAAAGAGATTATTAGAGACTCAAGATCCTGTATGGAGCATGATCTCAAAATCGAGCATTTCACCCGAAGAGAAAAAGATATTTTTATCAAATTTAATTTTGCTATTAGCTAAAGATCTTGGGAATGATGTCAAATAATGTACCCACAGGTAGTTACAGTCTACAGCATGTGTAGTCATAACTATCGCATTCGCACTCTATGAGTCAATGCTTTGTCTATGACTTGTATAGATAAAGCTATTTGTAGAATCTTTACACATAATCAATTTACTTTTACTTACCAAAATGCCTTTTACATCATAACATTTTGCTTGCTAATGACTTGGTCAAAGATTTGCATTCAAAAGCAAGAGGGACAAAAATATGTTTTAAAGCTGATTTACGGAAAGCCTTTGATTCAGTTAATAGGAAATTTATCTATAAGATACTCCTCGATATGAACTTCCCACAGCAATGGGTTAATTGGATTCAATCTTGCCTGGAAACTCCAAAGTTTTCGATACTCTTTAATGGCTCACCTATTGGTTTTTTTGGGAGCACGAATGGCATCCGACAAGGTGATCCACTCTCTCCGTATCTCTTTACTATTGCGATGGAAGGACTTAGCTGTATGTTGGAACATGCAGTCTTAAATGACAGCATAAAGGTACCCAATGCTGGCTCTATTCATATATCACATATAACATTTGCAGATGATTTACTTATCTTTCTCCAAAATGATCCAACTTCAGTAAAGAACCTGGCTACTATTATGAATGACTTTGGTATGGTTTCTGGACTTCAGTTAAATCATGCGAAAAGTAAAGTATATATGAGCCCTTACGTTGAGAATAAGGTCTTTATTGCATAAACTTTGGGGGTTAGTGAGGGAAGCCTGCCAGTTCCTTATTTGGGTCTCCCGCTCATATCCACAGGCATTCACAAAACCCACTGTCAGCCTATCCTACAAAAAATAAAGAATAGAATTTCTTCTTGGAAAAATAGGCTTCTATCAAAAGCAGGACAACTCGAACTCATCCGTTCTGTATTGCACTCCTACTCTATATATTGGTGTAATGCATTTCTTCTGCCTGCTGGACTTCTCCAAGATATTGAACGGTTATTAATGAACTTCTTCTGGAATGGCACAAATGATAAGGCAATGCATATGGTAAATTGGGATAGCATTTGCAAACCGAAAGATGAAGGGGGGCTAAACTTGAGAAATACTAGAGATTGGAATCAAGCATGCCTGGTACAACAATTGTGGGATCTTTTGCAAAACAAATGTTCCTTATGGTCACAATGGGTTTCTGCTAGGTATCTTTCAAAGGAATCAATCTGGGAAATTTCAACAAGAACATACCACTCTTCAGCTTGGAAAGGAATTTTAAAGGCAAGGAATTGGCTAATCAAACACATTTCTTATGCAATCTCTTCTGGAACTAGTACTAATATGTGGTACGATCCTTGGGTGAATGGGAAGAGTATATTTCAATTATATGGCGACAGAATACAAGACACATTGTTGTCCATTCAAGAAAATAAGTCCAAACAAGCTAATCTGGGTTCCTAAAGGAACCATGATAAACTCTATGCAACATGATAAGAAATGTAGATCTATTTATGAGGCACCCAAAAGCAAATGGGTTCCTAAAGATCATCCCTTCCTATAAAAACATTAAAATTTTAGGCCGGAGCAAGAAATAATATTCTGCTCCTTGACTCTCGATGGTCAGAAATCAAGAATCAAAAAGGAACTCGCAACGCTTAAGTAACAAATGGAAGTTATGAAATCACAAATACGATTTGGATACAACCTTATTAGAAACATATGATATCCAAATTCACATACCCCCTTGATCTTCAAAACCCGTTAACACTATCATCTACGAATTAATTCTTGTATCATGAAACTAAATATGTCATGATCTTAAAAGGGATACCAAACAAACTATCAACATACGTATGCACGTTAAAAGATCTATCTTGATCGTACAAGAGCTTCTTCCTTAAATAAAAACTCATACGAAATCATGTAACAAACATTATTTGCTCTGAAACTCTCCTCAAGGCAAAGGCTCCCTGATCAAATCATATTAGGCGCTCACTGGCTGCAGGCAGTGGCACCTCTCCAGCTGGCGGTTGCACCTCCAACTATCACGGGTTGCCAGAGGTTGCACCGCTCCAGCCAGAGGTGCAACCGCCCGCAACTCTGCCTTTTTAAACCCACACTAGGGCTGGCTATGGAACCGACCCCAACTCACTCCCATTTCCTCCTCTACTCTTCCAAGTCTCCTCCATTCCCATTTCACTCCTCTAAGCCTTCCAAATACCTCCCATTTCGGAGCAAAACATCAAGAATCTGTTAGAACCCTTGCAGATTCTAAACTTGGGGTTGATCTCTTTAGGGGATCGGCCTCCTTGGAACTCTATAGGGGTTCCTCCCTCCAAGTTGCTGCTCAAAGGCTGCAGAAAAGATTCATCTATTGCTTATGAAAAGAGAAGGAATACATGGCTATTTATAGGGCTTCTAAACCCTAACTCCTAATAGGACTCCTACTTAAGACTCTTACTTCTAACCAACTCCTAATAGGACTCCTACTCAAGACTCCTATTCCCTTACAACTCCTAATTCTTCTCTAAGAAAAAACCTCCTACATGAATGCCCCTCACAATTAGGACTCTCCTAGCTAGAGTCCTAACAGAATGTCCCTCTCAATTAGGACTCTCCTAGCTAGAGTCCTAACATTTTTACATGAATGTCCCTCTCAATTAGGACTCTCCAAGCTAGAGTCCTAACAGACCCGCCCTCTTCAAATCAGCCTTGTCCTCGAGGCTGATGATTCATGAATTCTGGGAATTTGATCTTCAAGTCGTCATAGTTCTCCCAAGTGGCATCTTCTTTTGGTAGGTTCGCCCACTGTATTAGCACTTCATTAGTGGGTCGTCGTCGTCGAGTCACGATCCGTCGATTAATAATGGCACTTGGCTGGGTCTGGAGTTCTCTTTGGGTAGTCATATTTGGTGGGTGGCTTTGGGCTGCCTCCAAGCACCTGTTTAAAACTTCCGGTTGGCTGTTGGTTTGTGGGTGATATGTCGTACTCCTTTTCAATTTAGTACCCTGCATATAGAATAACTTTGTCCAAAATCTTCTATTGAAGATGCAAGTAGAATTTGTCACAAGCACAATGCGTCCCTTATAGTGTAATTCTTTTGAGTCCCAATTGTAATGAGCCATGGGGCTTGGTGCTTCCTCCAATTTTTTTATAATCTTACTAGTATCTGAATCTTCTTGCCATTCCATCTTAATATCCTCAAGGAAGTCGCTGGTCGGAAGTGAAACGGTTGAAACTTCAACTTGCTCGGGTAGCTGCGAAAGCGCATCTGCAAGAACATTCTCTTTCCCCTTTTTGTAAGTTATTTCAAAATCAAATCCAAGAAGTTTTGTTACCCATTTTTGCTGCTCGGGGGAAGATATCTTCTGTTCCAAGAGATATTTTAGGCTTTTATGGTCGGTCTTGATTTGAAAGTATCGCCTGATCAAGTACAATCTCCACCTCGTTGCTGCGCGCACAATGGCGAGCATCTCCTTATCATATGTTGACATATTTTGATCGGAGGGAGATAATGTCTTGCTAGTGTATGCGAGTGGTCGACCATCTTGCATGAGAATGGCTCCAATTCTGACTCCAGATGTGTCGGCCTCAATAATGAAGGGTCGGTTGAAATCTGGTAGTGTTAGCACCGGCGTCGTCGTCATGGCTGCCTTAAGTTTGTCGAAGGCAGCGGAGGCTCTGTCCAACCATTGGAAGACATTTTTTTCTAGTAAGGAAGTAAGTGGTGCACTGATCTTTCCATAGTTTTTCACGAACTTGCGGTAGTAGCCTGTTAAACCCAGAAAGCCATGTAGCAATTTTATGTTTCTCGAGGTCGGCCAGTTTTGCATTGCTCCAATTTTGAAGGGGTCCACTGCCACACCTTCCTCTGATATGATATGCCCAAGATATTCCACCTTTTGTTGAAGAAAGCAAAAATTTGTGGTTGTTGTGTGTTCAAAAGGTGGTTTTCCGTATGTCTTCTTTGCATGCTCGTATTTGATGATACCCGGATCAAAGGTCCAGCTTTGTAAAGATTTGTGCTCCCTTTCATCTAGCAATTCATCTACTATTGGAATAAAGTATTTGTCCTTGATGATTATGCCATTGAAAGCTCGGTAATCAACACATATTCGCCTTGTTCCGTCCTTCTTGCATACAAGTAGCACCGGCGAAGAGTAGAGGTTGGAACTTGGCCGAATAACTCCTGTTTCGAGCATCTCTTTTATAATCCTTTCTATTTCATCCTTCTGGAGATGTGGATACTGATATGGCTGAGCATTTGCTGAAGATTTGCCTGGAAGAATCATTATACAATGATCATGCCGACAGGTAAGAGGTAGGTTGCGCGGTTCGTCAAATATATTTGAAAATTCAGCAAGCAAAGGAAGTAGATTTGGATCTTCAAATTCTATTAGCTCTCCCTTAGTTTGCTGCTCAAGTTGTACCAAAAAGCCGCTGCATGCTTTATGCAAAACATTCTCCATTTGTTGTGTGCAAATCGTTGTTATGTCGCCCCCACGTTTCCCGTGCAATGTCACCTGTTTCTCCTTACTGTAAAATTTCATAATTAGTTTTATAAAATTCCAGGAAATATCACCTAATGTCGTCAACCATTTAATTTTGAGCATGGCCTCATGATTGTTAAGAGGGAGAGGGAAGAAATCTGTAATTATCTCTTGGTCCTGCAGCAATAGTTTCTCCTGTAAGCGCCTATGATCACAATTCAAAATCCGTCCGTCGGTGACCTTAACATCAAACCTGCAGCGATTCTCGATAGGTAATGATATCCGAACAGCAAGCTTACTATTTAGGAAGTTAGTAGTACTGCCCGTGTCGATGAGAACAGTGATTGGTTGTTGTTTGAGAAGGCCTCCAATTTTCATCATTTGCGGGTTTGAGTAGCTAGCTAGTGTATGTACCGTAACTTCGGTCGGTTGTGGCTCTTCTTCTGCATCTTCTTCTTCATATTCAAAGCTCTCTTTTGGATGTTCAATGACCTCTTCTTCTATCGGTTCAATCATAAGAAGTCCTCCTTTACTGCAGCGATGCTCACGGCTCCACGGCTCGTCACAATGCCAACATAACCCCTTCGCATATCGCTCCCGAAGCTCTTCTCCTGTTAACCTCTTTGGTGCAGGGACTTGGTCGACAGTAGGGGGGGGTGAGGGCTTCAATATTACTGGTTGAGGAGTGACCCTAGTCCTCCGAGCTTCATGGTTCAATTGCTCCTCTTGATGTCGTGCGAAAGAGATGGCTGCCATAAGCGTATACGGTTGTCGCGCTTTAACTTCTCCTCGGATCTCCGGCTTCAAGCCCTCAATGAAGGTCCTCAATAGCAGTTTTTGAGACCAATCATGATTTTGATTAGATAACCTTTCAAACCTGGTTTGGTACTCCCGAATGGTGGAGGTTTGTCGGATCTTTGCTAGTTGTTCGTCAATATTCTCGTAATTGGTTGGTCTGAAGCGAATCAGCAGTTCTTCTTTGAATTGTCGCCATGAAAGGACTCCATAAGTATGTTCAAACCAGTCAAACCATTGAATAGCATCCCCTTCAAGATGTATAGCTGCAATTTTCACCATAGATACATCCGCGGTTTTGTGGTACCGAAAATATCGCTCCGCGTGCGAAATCCAACCAATCGGGTCTCCTTCTTCCCATCTAGGGAAGTCCACTCTCATGCATGGATAGTTGGGGTTGGTCATAGAGCTTCCCCTCTCTTGGAAGTCATATCTTTGGGGTTGGTGTGATTGGGCAAAGCTCTCTCCTTGATGTGATTTCTTCGGGCTTAGTGGTCGGCCCAATCTGAGTTCGGTAAAGAGCATCCGAATCTTATCCTCCATTCGCGCCTCCAAGGCTTCGAATTTAGCATTGATTACCTCCTTAGATGCCATAATATATGCCTCCAAATCTATGATGTTAAGATCTCTCTTTTGTTGTTAGGTTAAAGGCATGTATAGGTTGAGAGAAGTGATGGTCAAAAGGGTTGGTGGATTGGTGGATGTAGGCTACGATTTAGGCTTGTTTTGTGGCAGTTTTGGGTGCAGTTTGAGGGTGTGGTTTAGTAGAGTTTTAGGGCTGTGGTTGAAAGTTTTGGATCTGTGGTAGATGGTAGCAAAGGTTTGACAGAAATCTGTGGAAGTTGCAGCAAGTATGTGCTGTCTTGTAAGAGTAGAATTGTCGTCGAAGAAACAACGGTTTCTCGACGTAATTTCCACCAAAAACTTGAGAGAATTGAGGAGGGAATTGATAGCAAAATCACAGTTTATATGACAGCAAGGATATCTAATTTAATCAAGAAAATTTCGGCAGTATAACAGCAAGGAAATTGGTGCAAGTTGCAATTGCAGAATTATCGTCGAAAAATTTCAGCGGGTTACGATGAAAATTTGCAGCAACATAAAATCGTTTTTAGAGATGAATTTCTTAATAGATCAATCTTAGATGGATGCCAAGATGATCTATGAAGTGTATAAGAAATTTCATTCAAACAAGATTGCAAATAGATGGGTTAAGGCAACGATATGCAGCTGAAATTTACTGCAGCATAGATTTTCAAGTGCAGCAGATTGGACATAAAAGATCAGTAGTTTATATTGAGAATTTTTCGATGAAACCAAAGGGAAATCTACTGTTAGGAAATGTCAAAGATTTCATAAAAATTTCGTAGAAATTTGGATAGAAAAAGCACAGTAGCAAGATCAAACAGATGGTGCTATGCGGCTTGAATTCTGCAATTCAAGTGCAGCAGATTGGACATAAAAGATCAGTAGTTTATATTGAGAATTTTTTGATGAAACCAAAGGGAAATCCACTGTTAAGAAGTGTCAAAGATGTCATAAAAATTTCGTAGAAATTTGGATAGAAAAAGCACAGTAGCAAGATCAAACAGATGGTGCTATGCGGTTGGAATTCTGCAATGTATCTTTCGTCGTAGAGATGAAAACTTTGTGACGAAAAGTTTATGCAGCAATATAGGAACGATTTCTTTTTTTTTTGGATTTTTGAATAAGGATAACTAAATTGCAGCAGCAGTAAGGTAGGAAACCAGAACCTGTTGCAATTCACGGGGAGATCAAAGGATGATCCGTGGTGGTGGAGATGATGACGGAATTCGGTGACGATCTTTTAAGCAATTGTGGGAATTGCTTTGGATGGTTGTAGAGGGTTGATGGATGGCTGTGGAAGGGCAGCGAGACGCCAAGAACGCTGCTCTGATACCAGGTGTTAGTACCCTTGCAGATTCTAAACTTGGGGTTGATCTCTTTAGGGGATCGGCCTCCTTGGAACTCTATAGGGGTTCCTCCCTCCAAGTTGCTGCTCAAAGGCTGCAGAAAAGATTCATCTATTGCTTATGAAAAGAGAAGGAATACATGGCTATTTATAGGGCTTCTAAACCCTAACTCCTAATAGGACTCCTACTTAAGACTCTTACTTCTAACCAACTCCTAATAGGACTCCTACTCAAGACTCCTATTCCCTTACAACTCCTAATTCTTCTCTAAGAAAAAACCTCCTACATGAATGCCCCTCACAATTAGGACTCTCCTAGCTAGAGTCCTAACAGAATGTCCCTCTCAATTAGGACTCTCCTAGCTAGAGTCCTAACATTTTTACATGAATGTCCCTCTCAATTAGGACTCTCCAAGCTAGAGTCCTAACAGAATCCTTCCTTTTCTTGAAGATCTCACAAAGGTACTCTCTAAGAAGCTCTTAAATTCTGTTTTGTTCTTCATTTACTCTAGCTCATCATCATCCCTCTAAACAGCAGTAGTTATGGGATCTAGAAGATCCTCAAGGGACAAGGGAAAGAGGAGATTAGTAGAAGAGTTTGATTTCACTCTTTTCGATTCGAAATACCATGCTGAAAAATTTCCCTCTTTCGAACTTAGATCTATCAGTAAAGGAAAATACGTAGATCTAAATGAACTAAGAGACTTAGAGACCATCCAATGGTTTGCAAACCTAGGTCTACTTCCAATCTTGCAGATTAACGAACCCATCTATCCTAGGCTTGTTAGATTATTTTACAATAACATACAAATAGATGATGAAGGAAGGATGTCCACCTATCTTTTGGGACAACACATCTCAATCACTGATAGGTTCATTTGTGATATGATAGGCATTCCCATAAAAAGCATAGGACTCTACTTTAGAGGATCATGGGATGATGAAAGTATTGGAACATCCTATGTTGAAGCCTTAGGAACAATCTTTGCCAATCCTAACATAGCATTGGTTCCCAAAAGTTGTGAACATCTATTGCCCTTGAACACTAAGATACTTCATTATATCATGACTAGTATAATTCTTCCTAAACAATACCATCATGATGAAATAAGTCAACTAGAATTAGGAACTATGTACTCAATCATGAAGGGACATGACATTTGTCTTGGCTATCTTATTCAACAAAATATGTTAGAATTATCTAAGAAAGATATGATGCTCCCATATGGTGGTATAATCACAAGAATAATAAAAGCTTACGACATTCTAATATCACCAGAAGAAGAAGTAATGAAAGTAGATCGATTCAGCATAATAAACAAAAATCTACTTCACCGACTAAGATGTTACTATAGTTACTTACCAAAAAAAAAAAGATGTTACTATAGAAACGGTAACTAGGTTAGACTCCCTAGAAGGACTGATCACCCTCAATCTGAACCAGAACCGGAAACACCAGTATTTAGGGGTACTCAATCTCCTCCGACCCTTCCCTTTGAGGAAACACATCCAGTTGAGCAAACTCATACATCCATCGAAGAAATTGGGATTCGTATGGATCGATTCGAACAGAGACAAGAACGGATTGAACAAAGACAAGATCAAATCCTATCTGAGCTGCAGCAAATTCATAGTCAATTTGACTCCTTGTTTAGGCACTTTAATTTTCCACCGCATCAATGAACTTATTGAACACCTGTTGTTGTTGTAAACATCTTATGATACTCACTTCTGATGTACTGGCTGTAAACATCTATTGTGGTAAAAGTTATCTCAGATTTTTGTGGTATCATTACTGTTTGGTATGTGATTTGTCCAAATTAAGAATGTTGTGCTTTGAAACTAAAAGTTTTTGAAAATCTTGTGTTTTGATTTCATTCGAAGAGAACTAGGAATGTTGATGGGTAGCGGCGACACTGTTGCGGCGGCGACACTGTTGCGGCGACCAGATCTAGGGGCGACCACTGTAGCGGCGACGACACTGTAGCGGCGACCAGATCTAGGGCGACCACTGTAGCGGCGACGACACTGTAGCGGCGGCCAGATCTCCCTAGGGCGATCTGACTCCTGCAGCGGCGACGACACTGTAGCGGCGAACATATCTAGGGCGACCACTGTAGCGGCGGCCAGATCTCCCTAGGGCGATCTGACTCCTGCAGCGTCGGCTTTCTCCCACGGGCGACAGGCGACGACACTGTAGCGGCGATCTGATTTCCTGCAGCGTCGGCTGTTTCCCAAGGGCGACGTACTCTAGCGGCGGCGACGACACTGTAGCAGCGACAGTACTGTAGCGGCGACGAGATCTCCCTAGGGCGATCTGACTCCTGCAGCGTTGGCTTTCTCCCACGGGTGACGATACTATAGCAACGATCTGATCTCCCTTACTGTAGTGGTGATCGGATCTCCTGCAGCGTCGGCTTCTCCCCAAGGGCGACGATACTATAGCGGCGACCAGATCTCCCTAGGGCGACGGTACTGTAGCGGCGATCTGATATACTGCGACTGCGACGGTGGTTTTTCCCTATGGAGATGATTCTATAGCCACGACCAGAAGAGGGATCAAACATGGCAGCGACGGCCCCTAGGGCTGGCGATGGTGGCGGGAGAGTTGATACGATGGTAAGACTCCCTACCGTTACCCCTCAATTGGCTCCTCCTCCATATCCTCTCCAGAGAGAAACTCCTTCGACGAAACAACATCGAAGTAGATCGCGCTCTAGATCGCGGCAGCCTGCCCTCATTTCCAGTGACCCTAGGCCTTGGACTAGCCTCTTCAAGGCTCCGGTTGGAAGTCCGGATCTAAGCTTGGAATTCTTTACTCCAGAAGTTCAGGCTGATAAGAAGATTGCTGTATACGAGACTGCTGATTCAGCAGAGCTTATTGAGACATGGTCTATGGCGATTGTTGGCTATGTGGTAGGTCTCAAAACATCTTATTTCCCACTATCCTCATTTATCAAAACTCGATGGGGAATATCGTCATTTGATCTTCATATGCTGGAGAACGGATTCTTTGTTTGCAAGCTATACTCTGAAGAAGATTTACAACGAGTCCTCGAAGGATTCTGGACTATTCGCGGCCATCCAATGATTCTACGACGCTGGTCTCCTGATGTCCGTTTGGAGTTAGATAGCCTACAGTCTATTCCATTATGGGTATCCTTTAAAGGTCTTCCTCTACATCTTTGGAGTCGACGTTTTATTGCAAAGTTATGCAGCACTCTGGGACAGCCACTCTACATCGACAAAGCAACAGCTGCTCAGACGAGATTAGCATTTGCACGAGCATGTGTACTGGTTTCTTCTGACGAAGATCTTCCAAATGAGGTTTTCTATCGTGATCTTGACGGGAACACTCGGAAAGTACATGTCTCATATTCTTGGAAGCCACAACGATGTCAGCATTGCTTATCTTTTGGTCATGCAAATGGAGCTTGTCAGCAAACTCCAAAACAAATCACAAAGGTCTATCGACCACGTCAAGCGCCTCCGCAACAAAGCGAGTCTACTCTAATGGCAGTAGCACCGATGGTGGCGAAGACTATTGAGCATTCCGACTCACAAGGACAGCACCGCGGACAGAAGGACAAATCCAAAATTATATCTCTTCCTATAATGTCGGAGCCTTCCACAATAGAGGTTTCCCTTGGTACTAGTGGACAGGAGAAACATAAGTCAGGAACTTCATCTCTTCCAAAATCATTGGATCCGTCCACAATAACTCAACAAACTCAGGCCCAAACAAATCTCGCCAGCAAGGATATTCTTCCTCAACAAACTCAAGCCACAACAAACATCGCCAACAAGGATATTTTGTCTCAACAAACTCATGCCCCAACAAACCTCTCTAGCCAAGCTACTCCAACAAGTACTATCCAGGAAATTATGCTGCAACAATCTTATCGTGCTTCAACAAACCCTGCCAATCAAGACCACATGATTCAAGGTATTTTAAAGTTTAAAAATCTGCAAGCTGTAGATGAAGTGGATAAATATAGAAATAAAGTCATAAAAGGTAAGGATATTGTGCGGGAGGAAAATACAAAACCGAAGGATAAGAAAAAGGATGGTACAGTCCATCCAAAGTCGTAGGATGAATACCTTACCACCTTTTCATTTCTTTATTACTGATGAAGATAACATGTTGGAATGTTCGCGGACTTAATAAGCCGGAAAAATGTCGGGAGCTCAATAGAATAATCAAGTCTGCCGCATGTGATATTGTTATTCTAGTAGAAACGAAAATTAAACAATCGCGCGTTCAAGCTCAAAAGAATTTAATATGGCCGGACGCAGAACTGTTTACCAATGACTCAAATGAAACTTTTGGTAGAATATGGGTCTTATGGCATCCTAACTCTATTAATGCTTGGTTTATTTCTGCTACTGATCAATTCATTCAACTTAAGGTAGAGGACAAAAAGAATGGCTGTCAATTCAATTTCATTAGTATATATGCTTCAAATAGTATGCAAGAAAGAAATACTCTTTGGTCTGACCTGACTAATATTGCAAATGGCTGTCTCAATGTACCTTGGATTGTTCTTGGAGACTTTAATACTGTTCGGTACACAAATGAAAAAGAGGGGGGTAGACAACTTTCAGAAAGTCAGCTTCAAAGTTTTAATGATTACATTGACACTGCAGCTTTGTTTGATATGAAATCTGTGGGTAATTGGCTCTCCTGGAGTAATCAAGGTGCTGCTAACAGAAAAATAATGGCTCGACTTGATAGGTGTTTGATTAATCATGAATGGTTAACAGTTTACCCAGATTCACTTCTTGAGTATGGTGCTCCTTTGTTTTCTGACCATTCTTTAATGTATATACACGCAGACAAAGCGACACCAAGAGGCAAGAAACCGTTTAGATTCTTTAACATGTGGAGTACTCATCCTCAATTTCTTGATGTTATCAGATCTGCTTGGAATGTTAATGTGCATGGATCTCCCCCTTACATCTTATGTCAAAAGCTCAAAGCCTGTAAAGCAGCACTAAAGGAGTGGAATACAAATACCTTTGGCAATATTACCACCACAGTTCAATTTTGCAGGAAGGAACTAATGTCATTGCAACATGAGCTGCAACTTCAGCCAAATGATGAGAATATTATCTACAAAGAGACAGAAGCCAGAAATAACTTCATGCAAGCCTTAAAACAGGAGGAAAGTTTTGTAAAGCAGAAGTCTCGACAGCATTGGCTTACACTAGGAGATTCCAATACTAAATTTTTCTATGCTTCAATTGCTACTCGAAGGGCTGTTAACCGTATCAGCAAATGCAGAGACAAAGATGATAATCTTATTGAGAATTTAGAAGAGGTTAAAGCACACACAGAGCAATTTTTTTATTCCTTACTCAATCAAGCTGGGAAAACTAATAACATTCATGTGGAGCCGACTAGAAAACTTGATTCGGAAGCTATTTCAATCCTCAATGCCCCAATTACTGACGACGAAATTGTATGTGTTGTCTTTAAGTCACCAAAGCACAAAAGCCCAGGTCCAGATGGATTTCCAGCTGAATTTTACCAAACTGCTTGGTCTATTATTGGAAATGATGTGATCAAGGCTTGCCAACATTTTTTCTCTTCAGGTCATATTCTTAGAGAGATGAATTGCACCTTTATTTCTTTAATTCCGAAGAATGCAGGGGCTGATTCACTAGAGAACTATCGACCCATATCATTATGCAACTTTATTTACAAGATCATCTCCAAAGTATTAGCAAATAGAATGCAAAAGGTAATACACAAGATCATTAGCCCAAATCAAGCTGCTTTCATCAAAGGGAGAAGTATACATCATAACATTTTGCTTGCTAATGACTTGGTCAAAGATTTGCATTCAAAAGCAAGAGGGACAAAAATATGTTTTAAAGCTGATTTACGGAAAGCCTTTGATTCAGTTAATAGGAAATTTATCTATAAGATGCTCCTCGATATGAACTTCCCACAGCAATGGGTTAATTGGATTCAATCTTGCCTGGAAACTCCAAAGTTTTCGATACTCTTTAATGGCTCACCTATTGGTTTTTTTGGGAGCACGAATGGCATCCGACAAGGTGATCCACTCTCTCCGTATCTCTTTACTATTGCGATGGAAGGACTTAGCTGTATGTTGGAACATGCAGTCTTAAATGGCAGCATAAAGGTACCCAATGCTGGCTCTATTCATATATCACATATAACATTTGCAGATGATTTACTTATCTTTCTCCAAAATGATCCAACTTCAGTAAAGAACCTGGCTACTATTATGAATAACTTTGGTATGGTTTCTGGACTTCAGTTAAATCATGCGAAAAGTAAAGTATATATGAGCCCTTACGTTGAGAATAAGGTCTTTATTGCACAAACTTTGGGGGTTAGTGAGGGAAGCCTGCCAGTTCCTTATTTGGGTCTCCCGCTCATATCCACAGGCATTCACAAAACCCACTGTCAGCCTATCCTACAAAAAATAAAGAATAAAATTTCTTCTTGGAAAAATAGGCTTCTATCAAAAGCAGGACAACTCGAACTCATCCGTTCTGTATTGCACTCCTACTCTATATATTGGTGTAATGCATTTCTTCTGCCTGCTGGACTTCTCCAAGATATTGAACGGTTATTAATGAACTTCTTCTGGAATGGCACAAATGATAAGGCAATGCATATGGTAAATTGGGATGGCATTTGCAAACCGAAAGATGAAGGGGGGCTAAACTTGAGAAATACTAGAGATTGGAATCAAGCATGCCTGGTACAACAATTGTGGGATCTTTTGCAAAACAAATGTTCCTTATGGTCACAATGGGTTTCTGCTAGGTATCTTTCAAAGGAATCAATCTGGGAAATTTCAACAAGAACATACCACTCTTCAGCTTGGAAAGGAATTTTAAAGGCAAGGAATTGGCTAATCAAACACATTTCTTATGCAATCTCTTCTGGAACTAGTACTAATATGTGGTACGATCCTTGGGTGAATGGGAAGAGTATATTTCAATTATATGGTGACAGAATACGAAAAGATCTTGGGGCTCCCAAAGATTGGAAGGTTTCCGAGTTCATTGCTAACGGTACCTGGTGTCTCCCTAATCCTATTTCTCCCGAAATGTTATCACTTTGGCCGACTATCATAGCTATTCCAATCAGGAACAACTCTTCAGATATACTTATTTGGCCTCATGACAATGGCAAATTTAGTGCCACATCCGTATGGAATCAAATTAGACAAAGAAATAATAAGTGGGTCCCAAGCAGTTGGACATGGGATCGACCGGGATCACAAAGACACTCCTTATGTACATGGCAGGCCCTTCTCAATAAACTACCTACAATAGACAATATGAAAAGAAGAGGTATCTATCATGTTAACCGATGCTCCCTTTGTTTGCAACAAGAAGAAACTGTTGACCACCTTTATTTTGCTTGTAATTATACAAAATGGATATGGAAGGAGATTCTCCAGCGATTTGAACTCAATAGACTGCCGCAACCAAACTTGCACCAAGAACTAGGCGACCTTATGCAATGTTTCTCAAGAAAAGGGCCACTTACACAACTGGCAAAGGTTACTTTCAGATGCGCTATTTGGTGGATGTGGAAGGAGAGATGTAATAGAATCTTTGAATGTCAACACACAAACAATGCTCAGCTCTTGAAAGAGATTATTAGAGACTCAAGATCCTGTATGGAGCATGATCTCAAAATCGAGCACTTCACCCGAAGAGAAAAAGATATTTTTATCAAATTTAATTTTGCTATTAGCTAAAGATCTTGGGAATGATGTCAAATAATGTACCCACAGGTAGTTATAGTCTACAGCATGTGTAGTCATAACTATCGCATTCGCACTCTATGAGTTAATTGGCTTTGTCTATGACTTGTATAGATAAAGCTATTTGTAGAATCTTTACACATAATCAATTTACTTTTACTTACCAAAAAAAACTAGGAATGTTGATGTGTCCGTACAGATAAATTTGTTAAAATCATTTTTTTTCGGACTATATTATCACTTGATTATATGTGAAAATCTGCAACAAAATCTTGTCCGAATGCATCTTATTTATGGAACAGATTTTCTCGTACACCTTCATGAAAATTGAGTTTCTGAAATAGATTTGATGAAGTGATTCATGTGTATGTATTCCATCCTGCAATGAATTATAACACAAAGGGGAAGAAGTATTTAAAGCAATCTATGTAAAATTCCTCTATAAGCTTGCTATTATTATTTTCTGGTATCATAGTTACTATGCTTTTTGTTCATGACAAAGGGGGAGATATATATGAATTGATAAACACTGCCATGATTAGAAATACTATGAATGATGCTATAAACATTGCTATGATTATGCCATCCTTGCATCATCAAGAGAAATATGAACATGTGCTAAAGTTTGCATTATGCCTTGAGTTGATATCTTATCATGTGAAGCAAATGCAAAACTTGCTAGAATATTTCAAATGTGTGCATCATGTAATAAGTTTCACAGCTTTATATGATAATGTTCAAACTACATGATGAATAGTTACAAACACAATCATACAAACTTGATGATGTATGTCAAGCCCTGACATCATCTTTGAAGAGATACATCATGATGAGTATCATGATGGGAGTATTGATAGGTTTAACTGATCTATCTTATCAATACGTCACTTGAATTCAAGGTTGACTTATCTCAACTATGGCATATAGACAGGGGGAGTTAAGAATAACTCCATTATCAATTTATTGTCATCATAAAAAAGGGGGAGATTGTTGAATCTCGGATTTTGATGATGAAGTCAATTGTCATTTGTTGTCTAATCTATGTGTTGAGATAAGTGTGCAGGATTAACTACGATGAAAGATAGACAAGCAGCAGGAGTTGCGCCGGAGTCAAGTTCATGATCACGTTGGGAGTTCGAGAGTTCGACGGAAGTTCGGACGGTCGTCGGAGGTTCTGCGAGAACAGATCCGAGAAGTCCAGAAGCTTGCCAAGCGAAGCTCGTCGGAACTTGCCAAATGGATCGTCGCAAAGTCCAGGAGTTTGCCGGAAGTCCGCAGGAGCATCACCGAGGGTTCATCGGATGATCGACGGAAGTTCGCCGGAAACTCGCCGGAAGGAGCGATTGACGCACCGAAGCAAAGCTGCAGAAGTTGTCTTAGATTTAATCGTAGTTAGCACGTTGATTAAGTTGGAAAAAGGGAGGTGATCCCATTGGCTTAATCTTGGGGCAATTGGGCCCCTGAAAGACTGAAATTGGGCCGAATGGAATGAACCATTCGGACCCTGATTGCACCAGGAGGTGCAACCGCCCAGGCCAGGAGGTGGCACCGCCTGGGCTAGGCCTTCCAGCGAGACTGGGCGGTGCTACCTCCCCAGCCGGGAGGTGGCACCGCCTGAGCTCAGTCTTCGAGCAAGACTGGGCGGTGCAACCTCCCTGGCAGAGAGGTGGCACCGCCTGAGCTCAGTCTTCGAGCAAGACTGGGCAGTGCAACCTCCCTGGCAGAGAGGTGGCACCGCCTGAGCTCAGTCTTCGAGCAAGACTGGGCGGTGCAACCTCCCTGGCAGAGAGGTGGCACCGCCTGAGCTCGGTCTTCGAGCTCTGCCAGGCGGTGCAACCTCTCCAGTCAAGAGGTGCAACCGACTGATCCCAGAATTCCGGGATTTGATTGTTTTGAGCTCCAAATTTGAATTGGGTTGGGGCCTATAAATTCCCCACCCATTCAGCACTGAAAAGATACAGACCTACACCGAAATCTTGATCTTTTCTGTGATTCTAAGAGCTCAAAAGTGTTGTAAAGCCTTTAAGTCTCCTCCTTCTGTTCTTCAAGTTTTCAGTTGTAAAGTGAGGAGAGAAAGGTCTGTAAAGGTTGTCTCCTGAGCCTGTCAAAAGGAGAGAAATTGTAAAAGGGAAGTTTGGCCTTCGCCTATTGAAGGAAGGCCCCTAGTTGACGTCGGCGACCTCGTCGGTGGAGGAAGCCAAAAGTGGAGTAGGTCAAGGCTGATCGAACCACTCTAAATCTCTGGTTTGCGTTTATTTTTTAGCACTTTATCATTACTGCAAACCTCCTTCATTACTACTGCTCTCTGCGCTTTCACGAACAAGTTCTAAGTGCTGTTCTTCCAAATCTGCATTCAGAGGTAAATTCATATTTTCGTACATTACAGTTTACGTTTACGTTTGATTCTGCAGAACTGTCTTCCGTGCTTTTACGAACGAGTTTCTTTGCAGTTTACACTTACATTTTGATCCTAGTGATAACTGCAAACTGTCCTCTATAATTTTACGAACGAGTTTCAACATTTAGACGTAAAACTGCATTTAGACGTAAATCGGCTTTCCTCGGACAATCATCAGATCTCAGTTCACGTTTACGTCTTGATTTCAACTGCATACTGCCTTCTGCGAGTATACAAACAAGTTTCAAAGTTCAGACGCAAATCTGCGTTTAAGACGTAAATCTGCGTTTAGACGTAAATCTGCGTCTAGACGTAAATCTGCGTTTAGACGTAAATCTGTTTTTTGCAGATTACTTTTTGAGCTGTACAAAAGCAGCACATTGTCTTTATACTTCTGCTTAAACTGCTCCTAGACGCAAACTGTGTTTAGACGCAATCTGCGGTTAGACGCAATCTGCGTTTAGACGCAATCTGCGCTTAGACGCAATCTGCGCTAAGACGCAAACTGCGCTAAGACGCAAACTGTGCTTAGACGCAATATGAGTTTAGACGCAATCTGCATTTAGAAGCAAACTGCGTTTAGACGCTAACTGTGTTTAAACGTAAACTGCACTTAATCATAAGTAATCTTAGAATCGGCTTTTGCATCAAAATAGTCTTTATCGAACGAACACAGCTTTTGGTTTTAATCGCTGAAAAATATCCGCTGCACTAATTCACCCCCCCCCCCCCCCCCCCCCCTCTTAGTGCTCTCGATCCTAACAGAGAGGAGAATAGGAAAGGCAAGCAAAGACTCTAGCCTATGAGGCTGTGAATCCCTCCTATTTATAGAGATCCCGTGTCAAAACCCTAATAGGTCCTTCCCTAGTGGGTATTGGATCTGCATCCAATAAAACAAGGGCTCCGTCGGATATCTCATATCCGAACCTCTACTCATCGCAATGCCTACCATATGTGTGTGACCCTCTAGGCCCAATATCGAGCTGGCCGTGAGTCATACCTGTCAGAACTCCTTCTAACTCAGTGAATTATTATCTCTGTAATAATTCACTCGACTCATCGACTACGGACGTACTAGGCCACTACGCCGTAGTCCTCAGACGATACAGGGGAATCCAATCCATTGGACCTATCTGTCCTCAGTTACCGTGTACCTATAGTCCCTCATCCATCTAATATCCCAGAGACCGTATATCGAGCATGGTGCTGTCAGACCCATACGGTTTCTACTCGAGTCTTGCTCTAATCGGATTCTCCCGGAGAACTCTTTCTCTCTCAACCCGAATGACCCTGGCCAGGGATTTGTCTGAGCAAGAACACATAGGATATTCCTCTCATGACGCCGAGAGTGGATAATCCTCTATTGACACTCAATAGCACTCGTAAGATCGACTACCACTCCCAATGACCAGCTGTACTAGATCTGGGGACAGTCAAAACTATAAGTCTGGTATCAAAGAGTGGAGCACTCATACAGGACATCCTTGGTGTCTCAAGTCTAAGGACCAGATACACCACTAGGACTACGGAATCGCTGTCTAACAATAAGGCATCATCAACCATCCAGCATTCCGTAAGCGGATCAATCAGTGAACTCATTCTCCAATGAGCACCTGTACTGTATCCCTAGTGTCCCTACACGAGCAGCTATGAGACCAGCTGCATCCATCATATGGACGGGTATACAGCACACCAGTCTATCCGGTTATCACGATATCCCTCTCGAGTAACCTATGACCGAGATTATTTAGGATATGTGTTTAAAGGTGAATCGATCTCATTATCGTGATCTCATCACGATCCGATTCCCATTGCACAAATCCAAGGACATCATAATATATATATGCATTTATGCAATAGTTATAAAGTGATATACGCCAAAATATAATAAGCAAAAAGATTCTGTATCAAGTCACACGTGCCATCACTCACGTGATTGGCTTGTTGGGCACCTATGACTAGCAATCTCCCACTTGACCTAAAGCCAATCACCTATGTGTCTGATCCCCATCAGACTCCTGTGACGCTCAAAGACAATCTGAGACAACGGCTTTGTCAGTGGATCTGCAATGTTATCTTCGGATGGAACTCTTTCCACTGCTACATCTCCTCGGGTTACGATCTCTCTTATAAGTTTGAACCTCCTCAGAACACTTCTGATGAAACCCGGGTTCCCTTATTTGAGTAATCACCCCATAGTTGTCGCAATATAAGGAAGTCGACTTGTCGCTATCTGTATCGACTCCCAAATCTGTGATGAACTTCTTCACCCAGACTCCCTCCGTTGCTGCATCTAATGCAGCAATGTACTCCGCCTCTGTGGTCGAGTCAGCAGTGGTATCTTGTTTGGAACTCTTCCAGCACACTGCTCCTCCATTCAAGGTGTACACATACCCTGAATTCGACTTGCTATCATCGACATCAGACTGAAAACTTGAGTCAGTGTAGCCTTCAACCTTAAGGGTATTACCTCCATATACTAGTAAAAGATCCTTAGTCCTTCTCAAGTACTTAAGGATACACTTTACTGCTTTCCAGTGCTCCAAGCCTGGATCCGCCTGATACCTGCTCGTGACACTCAGAGCATGCGCTATATCAGGCCTAGTACATAGCATAGCATACATGATAGATCCTATTGCTGAGGCATAAGGTATCTTGTCCATGTTCGCTCTTTCTTAGAATTTTCAATGTCAAACCTTTTGACAATGGTTTCTATGTACCTGGACTGGGACAAGCCAAGCATCCTCTTGGATCTATCTCTATAGATTCTAATCCCCAAGATATAGGATGCTTCCCCTAAGTCCTTCATGGAGAAGTGCCTAGATAACCAAGCCTTTACTGTGGATAGCATTCCTACGTCATTCCCAATGATGAGGATGTCATCCACATATAACACCAAAAAGGTGATAGCGCTCTCACTTACCTTTCTGTATACATAAGGCTTATCTTCGTTCTTAACGAAGTCATAAGATCTGATTGCCTCATCAAATCTTATGTTCCAACTTTGGGAAGCTTGCTTTAGTCCATAAATGGATCTAAGCAACCTACACACCTTATCTGGGCAGTTCTTGGACACGAATCCCGCAGGTTGCATCATATACACCTCCTCCTCGAGGTTCCCATTGAGGAATGCAGTTTTCACATCCATCTGCCAGATCTCATAATCATAGTGTGCTGCAATAGCCAATAGAATTCTGATGGATTTTAGCATTGCTACGGGTGAGAAGGTTTCGTCGTAGTCAACACCTTGCCTTTGATGATACCTCTTAGCCACTAGCCTTGCTTTATAGGTCTCTACCTTTCCATCTACTCCGATCTTTTTCTTAAAGTTCCATTTGCAACCAATGGGTACAATACCTTCGGGCGCATCAACTAGGTTCCAAACCTTATTGGAGTACATAGAATCCATCTCAGAATTCATGGCTTCTTGCCACTTCCCGGAGTCTATACTCATAATAGCCTCCTCGTAGGTCTGAGGATCAATATCCTCAGCATCCTCTCATCTAATATGTCCCACATATCTCTCAGGAGGATGAGATACTCTATCAGACCTGCGTAAAGTTGAAACTTGTGTATTAGGTACCTGAACAGACTCGGGCTGTAGAGTGGTGCTTGAGCTTGGTTCTCTAACTTCGCTCAACTCTATCATTCTCCCACTGTCTCCGTCAAGAATGTGTTCCTTCTCAAGGAACACTGCTCTCTTAGCTACAAAGACCTTTTGGTCCTCGAGATGATAGAAGTAATACCCACAAGTTTCCTTGGGGTATCCCACTGATATGCAACGCTCTGTCCTTGATTCTAACTCATCGGGGTTGTATCTTTTAACGTGGGTAGGGCAGCCCCAAATCTTAACAACCTTAAGATCAGGCTTCTTCCCTTTCCATATCTCATATGGTGTAGACACTACCGACTTAGTTGGAACTCTGTTCAGAAAGTAAGCTGCGGTCTCTAGGGCATATCCCTAGAATGAGATGGGTAGGTCAGCGAAACTCATCATGGACCGTACCATATCTAATAGCGTACGATTCCTCCTTCCAAAGACACCATTGAGCTGAGGTGTATAAGGAGGTGTCCATTGGGATAATATCCCATGGTCCTTGAGGAACTGAGTAAACTCTGTACTTAAGTACTCACATCCTCGATCTGATCGAAGAGTTTTGATACTCTTTCCAGTCTGGTTCTCCACCTCATTCTTATACTTTCTGAATTTCTTAAAGGCCTCGGACTTGTACTTCATTAAGTACACATATCCATACCTTGAGAAATCATCAGTAAATGTAATGAAGTAGGAGTAACCTCCAATGGCATGAGTTGACATGGGTCCACATATATCACAATGTATGAGTTCCAACAACTCAGTGGCTCTCTCTCCAGTTCCACTAAATGGAGAGTTGGTCAATTTTCCACGAATGCAAGGCTCACAAGTTGCATAAGACATATAGTCGAATGGATCTAGATATCCATCATTTAGCAACTTTTGAATCCTTCTTTCATGGATATGACCTAGCCTACAATGCCACAGGTATGCACTGTTCAACTCATCTCGTTTCCTTTTGAACACATTTACATTCATGATATGTGGAGTGATGTCTAACATAAATAAACCATTATGCAATGTTCCTTTCGTGATGATCTCATCATCTAATAATATCGAACAACCATTGTTCTTAAAAACAAATTTATATCCACTAACTGTTAAACATGAAATGGAGATAATGTTTTTTTTTTTTTTTTTTTTTGGTAAGTAAAAGTAAATTGATTATGTGTAAAGATTCTACAAATAGCTTTATCTATACAAGTCATAGACAAAGCCAATTAACTCATAGAGTGCGAATGCGATAGTTATGACTACACATGCTGTAGACTATAACTACCTGTGGGTACATTATTTGGCATCATTCCCAAGGTCTTTAGCTAATAGCAAAATTAAATTTGATAAAAATATCTTTTTCTCTTCGGGTGAAGTGCTCGATTTTGAGATCATGCTCCATACAGGATCTTGAGTCTCTAATAATCTCTTTCAAGAGCTGAGCATTGTTTGTGTGTTGACATTTAAAGATTCTATTACATCTCTCCTTCCACATCCACCAAATAGCACATCTGAAAGTAACCTTTGCCAGTTGTGTAAGTGGCCCTTTTCTTGAGAAACATTGCATAAGGTCGCCTAGTTCTTGGTGCAAGTTTGGTTGCGGCAGTCTATTGAGTTCAAATCGCTGGAGAATCTCCTTCCATATCCATTTTGTATAATTACAAGCAAAATAAAGGTGGTCAACAGTTTCTTCTTGTTGCAAACAAAGGGAGCATCGGTTAACATGATAGATACCTCTTCTTTTCATATTGTCTATTGTAGGTAGTTTATTGAGAAAGGCCTGCCATGTACATAAGGAGTGTCTTTGTGATCCCGGTCGATCCCATGTCCAACTGCTTGGGACCCACTTGTTATTTCTTTGTCTAATTTGATTCCATACGGATGTGGCACTAAATTTGCCATTGTCATGAGGCCAAATAAGTATATCTGAAGAGTTGTTCCTGATTGGAATAGCTATGATAGTCGGCCAAAGTGATAACATTTCGGGAGAAATAGGATTAGGGAGACACCAGGTACCGTTAGCAATGAACTCGGAAACCTTCCAATCTTTGGGAGCCCCAAGATCTTTTCGTATTCTGTCGCCATATAATTGAAATATACTCTTCCCATTCACCCAAGGATCGTACCACATATTAGTACTAGTTCCAGAAGAGATTGCATAAGAAATGTGTTTGATTAGCCAATTCCTTGCCTTTAAAATTCCTTTCCAAGCTGAAGAGTGGTATGTTCTTGTTGAAATTTCCCAGATTGATTCCTTTGAAAGATACCTAGCAGAAACCCATTGTGACCATAAGGAACATTTGTTTTGCAAAAGATCCCACAATTGTTGTACCAGGCATGCTTGATTCCAATCTCTAGTATTTCTCAAATTTAGCCCCCCTTCATCTTTCGGTTTGCAAATGCTATCCCAATTTACCATATGCATTGCCTTATCATTTGTGCCATTCCAGAAGAAGTTCATTAATAACCGTTCAATATCTTGGAGAAGTCCAACAGGCAGAAGAAATGCATTACACCAATATATAGAGTAGGAGTGCAATACAGAACGGATGAGTTCGAGTCGTCCTGCTTTTGATAGAAGCCTATTTTTCCAAGAAGAAATTCTATTCTTTATTTTTTGTAGGATAGGCTGACAGTGGGTTTTGTGAATGCCTGTGGATATGAGCAGGAGACCCAAATAAGGAACTGGCAGGCTTCCCTCACTAACCCCCAAAGTTTGTGCAATAAAGACCTTATTCTCAACGTGAGGGCTCATATATACTTTACTTTTCGCATGATTTAACTGAAGTCCAGAAACCATACCAAAGTCATTCATAATAGTAGCCAGGTTCTTTACTGAAGTTGGATCATTTTGGAGAAAGATAAGTAAATCATCTGCAAATGTTATATGTGATATATGAATAGAACCAGCATTGGGTACCTTTATGCTGTCATTTAAGACTGCATGTTCCAACATACAGCTAAGTCCTTCCATCGCAATAGTAAAGAGATACGGAGAGAGTGGATCACCTTGTCGGATGCCATTCGTGCTCCCAAAAAAACCAATAGGTGAGCCATTAAAGAGTATCGAAAACTTTGGAGTTTCCAGGCAAGATTGAATCCAATTAACCCATTGCTGTGGGAAGTTCATATCGAGGAGCATCTTATAGATAAATTTCCTATTAACTGAATCAAAGGCTTTCCGTAAATCAGCTTTAAAACATATTTTTGTCCCTCTTGCTTTTGAATGCAAATCTTTGACCAAGTCATTAGCAAGCAAAATGTTATGATGTATACTTCTCCCTTTGATGAAAGCAGCTTGATTTGGGCTAATGATCTTGTGTATTACCTTTTGCATTCTATTTGCTAATACTTTGGAGATGATCTTGTAAATAAAGTTGCATAATGATATGGGTCGATAGTTCTCTAGTGAATCAGCCCCTGCATTCTTCGGAATTAAAGAAATAAAGGTGCAATTCATCTCTCTAAGAATATGACCTGAAGAGAAAAAATGTTGGCAAGCCTTGATCACATCATTTCCAATAATAGACCAAGCAGTTTGGTAAAATTCAGCTGGAAATCCATCTGGACCTGGGCTTTTGTGCTTTGGTGACTTAAAGACAACACATACAATTTCGTCGTCAGTAATTGGGGCATTGAGGATTGAAATAGCTTCCGAATCAAGTTTTCTAGTCGGCTCCACATGAATATTATTAGTTTTCCCAGCTTGATTGAGTAAGGAATAAAAAAATTGCTCTGTGTGTGCTTTAACCTCTTCTAAATTCTCAATAAGATTATCATCTTTGTCTCTGCATTTGCTGATACGGTTAACAGCCCTTCGAGTAGCAATTGAAGCATAGAAAAATTTAGTATTGGAATCTCCTAGTGTAAGCCAATGCTGTCGAGACTTCTGCTTTACAAAACTTTCCTCCTGTTTTAAGGCTTGCATGAAGTTATTTCTGGCTTCTGTCTCTTTGTAGATAATATTCTCATCATTTGGCTGAAGTTGCAGCTCATGTTGCAATGACATTAGTTCCTTCCTGCAAAATTGAACTGTGGTGGTAATATTGCCAAAGGTATTTGTATTCCACTCCTTTAATGCTGCTTTACAGGCTTTGAGCTTTTGACATAAGATGTAAGGGGGAGATCCATGCACATTAACATTCCAAGCAGATCTGATAACATCAAGAAATTGAGGATGAGTACTCCACATGTTAAAGAATCTAAACGGTTTCTTGCCTCTTGGTGTCGCTTTGTCTGCGTGTATATACATTAAAGAATGGTCAGAAAACAAAGGAGCACCATACTCAAGAAGTGAATCTGGGTAAACTGTTAACCATTCATGATTAATCAAACACCTATCAAGTCGAGCCATTATTTTTCTGTTAGCAACACCTTGATTACTCCAGGAGAGCCAATTACCCACAGATTTCATATCAAACAAAGCTGCAGTGTCGATGTAATCATTAAAACTTTGAAGCTGGCTTTCTGAAAGTTGTCTACCCCCCTCTTTTTCATTTGTATACCGAACAGTATTAAAGTCTCCAAGAACAATCCAAGGTACATTGAGACAGCCATTTGCAATATTAGTCAGGTCAGACCAAAGAGTATTTCTTTCTTGCATACTATTTGAAGCATATATACCAATGAAATTGAATTGACAGCCATTCTTTTTGTCCTCTACCTTAAGTTGAATGAATTGATCAGTAGCAGAAATAAACCAAGCATTAATAGAGTTAGGATGCCATAAGACCCATATTCTACCAAAAGTTTCATTTGAGTCATTGGTAAACAGTTCTGCGTCCGGCCATATTAAATTCTTTTGAGCTTGAACGCGCGATTGTTTAATTTTCGTTTCTACTAGAATAACAATATCACATGCGGCAGACTTGATTATTCTATTGAGCTCCCGACATTTTTCCGGCTTATTAAGTCCGCGAACATTCCAACATGTTATCTTCATCAGTAATAAAGAAATGAAAAGGTGGTAAGGTATTCATCCTACGACTTTGGATGGACTGTATGGCGACCTCGCAGATGTATGGCGACCTCGCAGATGTATGGCGACCTCGCAGATGTATTTTTGATAATAGAAGGAACAAAATAACATGCATCTAATGCAATAAAAGCTCCACTAGGCAGATGTATGGCGACCTCGCCAACAGCTAATACAGCAACTTTTGCTCCATTACCCATCTTGAGGTCCATCTCGCCTCTCTCTAGTCTCCTAGGCCTTGCCAGAACCTGCAACAAATTACATATATGATAAGCACTACCGGTATCCAATACCCATGTGTTATCATAAGAGTCTGACAAATAGAGACTGATCATGAATGTACCTGAAGCTTCATCAAGCTTTTGTTTTGCCCTTTCTGCAAGGTACTCTTTGCAGTTTCTCTTCCAGTGCCCATCTTTACCACAGTGGAAGCACTGGCTTTTGTCCTTTGTTGGGTCTTTCTTAGCAACCTTTGCTTTACCTTGTTTGCCCTTGCCCTTTCCCTTCTTAAGGGACCTTTCTGCTTTCCTTTTCTTTCTGGTCTCACCAGTGTAGAGAACTGGCTTCTCTTTCTTAATAGTACTCTCTGCCTCCCTCAACATATTGAGGAGCTCTGGGAGAGTCACCTCAAGCTTGTTCATATTAAAATTCATTATGAACTGTGAAAAGGAATCTGGTAGGGACTGAAGAACAATGTCCACACACAAGTTATCCTCTAGGACCATTCCTAGACCTGTGAGTTTCTCTATCCACTCAATCATCTTTAGGACATGGTTCTGAACCGGTGTCCCCTCAGTCATCCTAGCGCGGAAAAGGCTCTTGGATATCTCATATCGTTGAGTCCTTCCCTGTTCCTCAAACAATTTGCGGACATGTAGGAGAATGGATCTGGCATCCATCTTTTCATGTTGTCTCTGTAACTCTGGAGTCATAGAGCCCAACATATAGCACTGAGCAAGAGTGGAGTCATCAATGTACTTCACGTAGCGAGCGATCTCATCCTCGCTTGCCCCTTCTTCGGGCGTAGGCATCACTGTATCAAGGACGTACACGATTTTCTCCGCTGTAAGAACAATTCTCAAGTTACGGAGCCAATCCGTATAATTTGGACCAGTGAGGCGGTTGACATCAAGTATGCCACGTAAGGGATTTGAAAGTGACATTTTCTGAAAATAAAGATGTAGCAGAAATGAATAACATGCAGATTTTGCAAGAAATAAACTATCAAGATATGGACTTCTATCTTAATATGCTCCCACTATTTTACTAACGAGTCACGCGACACCCTCAGCACGTGAAACGGAAGTCTCCGGCAGACTTCTAGTGGGGATCAGGATCCAATCAGCGTCTTAGTGTAACCTCGAGGGACTCGACCAATCACACTAAGCCTAAAAGGTAGGCAACTCTTGCCGATCACAACTCCTTGTGATTCCCGTCCTGTTCGGCCTCCGAATCACCATGGCCTCGAGGGACTTGACCAAACATGATGCTCGGTTAAGTCAACACCTTCGTTACAAGATGAGTCTGATTTGATGATATACCCTCGAGGGACTCGACCAAGCATACCATGTCCTCAGGTCACCGGTGACATCTCTATGTCGTAAGCAAGATAGCGAATCGCGATATAGGTGAGTCTCGAGGGACTCGACCAACTCAACCTACACCGGGATTCGGTTCCTACTCATAACGATGGAAGGCCACGTGGGTCAATCTAATTGCCTCACGTTTACCGACTTAATATTATCGAGAGATGTTTCTATAATTTGGTCTCCTAATATGACATGTCACACATATACATATTTAATATATATCTACATCGCATGCAAATATATATACATATATAGTATGTGTATAAGCAATCACACCAGATGATCATGGACCACAACCTAATATGATTAGGCCCGAGCCAGTAGGCCTAATCACTCACATCAAGATCTATGTGTGCAACGGTGCATCTCCATGCCCTGTGATCGTTCATCTCGTCCTCGTCGGTTTCGTCGACATCTTGATGCATCTTCATGCATCACGATCGTCCGTCTCATGGGTCCCGCTATCGCATCCACGCTCCCGCTGCGCCTCCTCATGTGATTACAACTTAATCATAGGTACGCAGCCCGACAATAAACGAGAAATATAATGGAGGTTCACAGACCTCAATAATAATAATCACAAGTACACACATCACACGGTCCATGATCATCCGTCCACACATCATACATCACATGTATAAATAATCATCATCATGTAGGACTACTAGATAATAATAAAAATAATAATCAACTAAACCTTTTAATTAATTAATATTTTTTGAAATCAGGGACATGTAGAGAATTTCTCAATTCCTAAGGGTATTTTCGTAATTTGGATAAAAGACAGAAACTAGAATTTCTCAAATTCCGAGGAGCAAAACTGTCTTTTGCCCAGAAAACCCTAATACCCTTTCCCCTTTCGTTGCTGCCGCCGCCGCCACCCTGCTGGCGGCGGCCTGTGCGGCGGGGCGAGGGCGCTGCCCTCGCCTGCAGGTGGCACGCCCGCTGGCGGTGCTGCCGCTGTAGGTGGGCTCCCCCGCGGGCGCCGCCGCCTCCGCGGGCTGTTCTGCCGGCGGGGCAACGCCCGTAGGCGGTGCTGTCCCGCCGGGCGGCCGCCCCTGTGGGGGGGAGGGTTTCGCCCGCGGGAGCAGCGGCGGCAGGCGCCGCTGCCCTGCGGCGCCTCTGTCCGTGGGCTGCCAGCCCCGCCAGCAACAAGCCTGCTGCAAGCAGACTGCCGGCCGGCTGCTGCAGGCACAGCGCTTGCGCATGCGCCGGCGCTGTGCTGCCTAGCTGCGGCTGCGGCTGCCGCTGCAGGTGGCTGCAGGCATGCAGATCGAGGGCAGCAACTGTTGCTGCCCTTCATCGCTTCTGCGTCAACGATTTTGACGTCAAAATTCTTCCTAAACACAACACACGCAGTTCAAAACCAATCATTCGCACGAACAACCTGGCTCTGATACCACTGTTGGGAATTCATTGGGGGGCGACATCATATGCGCAGCGGAAGAACAAGAAAACAAAATCCTCGATTCCCAAAAAGATGTTCGTCGTCGTGCGAATATTGGTGCACAAAAATCCGCAAATCATGAAACTGCGTATAGAGATTGTGTTACCTAGGGAGATCGTATATCCCGGTTTCCTTGCAGATCCTTAGGAGAGGGTGAAGGAGGTCAAGCATCCTCCTCTCTAGCGGTGATCCACACAGCAGGGTTGCGACGACGCTCCTCAAAACTCCAGGCTTACTTTGAGATGGAGAGGGAGAGGAGAATAGGAAAGGCAAGCAAAGACTCTAGCCTATGTGGCGGTGAATCCCTCCTATTTATAGAGATCCCGTGTCAAAACCCTAATGGGTCCTTCCCTAGTGGGTATTGGATCTGCATCCAATAAGACAAGGGCTCCGTCGGATATCTCATATCCGAACCTCTACTCATCGCAATGCCTACAATATGTGTGTGACCCTCTAGGCCCAATATCGAGCTGGCCGTGAGTCATACCTGTCAGAACTCCTTCTAACTCAGTGAATTATTATCTCTGTAATAATTCACTCGACTCATCGACTACGGACGTACTAGGCCACTACGCCGTAGTCCCCAAACGATACAGGGGAATCCAATCCATTGGACCTATCTGTCCTCAGTTACCGTGTACCTATAGTCCCTCATCCATCTAATATCCCAAATACCGTATATCGAGCATGGTGTTGTCAGACCCATACGGTTTCTACTCGAGTCTTGCTCTAATCGGATTCTCCCGGAAAACTCTTTCTCTCTCAACCCGAATGACCCTGGCCAGGGATTTGTCTGAGCAAGAACACATAGGATATTCCTCTCATGACGCCGAGAGTGGATGATCCTCTATTGACACTCAATAGCACTCGTAAGGTCGACTACCACTCCCAATGACCAGTTGTACTAGATCTGGGGACAGTCAAAACTATAAGTCTGGTATCAAAGAGTGGAGCACTGTTAGGACTCTAGCTAGGAGAGTCCTAATTGAGAGGGACATTCATGTAAAACTGTTAGAACTTTAGCTAGGAGAGTCCTAATTAAGAGGGACATTCTGTTAGGACTCTAGCTAGGAGAGTCCTAATTAAGAGGGACATTCATGTAGGAGGTTTTTTCTTAGAGAAGAATTAGGAGTTGTAAGGGAATAGGAGTCCTATTAGGAGTCTTGAGTAGGAGTCTTAATTGAGTAGGACTCTTGAGTAGGAGTCCTATTAGGAGTCTTGAGTAGGACTCTTGAGTATGAGTCCTATTAGGAGTTAGGGTTTAGAAACCCTATAAATAGCTATGTATTCATCATCTTTTGATAAGCAATAGATGAATCTTTTCTGCAGCCTTTGAGCAGCAACTTGGAGGGAGGAACCCCTATAGAGTTCCAAGGAGGCCGATCCCCTAAAGAGATCAACCCCAAGTTTAGAATCTGCAAGGGTTCTAACACCTGGTATCAGAGCAGCGTTCTTGGCGTCTCGCTGCCCTTCCATAGCCATCCATCAGCCCTCCACAGCCGCCCAAAGCAATTCCCACAATTGCTTAAAAGATCGTCACCAAATTCCATCGTCATCTCCACCACCGCAGATCATCCTTTGATCTCCCCGTGAATTGCAACAGGTTCTGGTTTCTTACCTTACTGCTGCTGCAATTTAGTTATCTTATTCAAAAATCCAAAAAAAAAAAAATTGTTCCAAAATTGCTGCATAAACTTTTCGTCGCAAAGTTTTCATCTCTACGACGAAAGATACATTGCAAAATTCCAATCGCATAGCATAGATTGTTTGATCTTGCTACTATATTTTTTCTATCCAAATCTCTATGAAATTTTTATGACAGCTTTGACACTTCCTAATAGCAGATTTTCCTTTGGTTTTGTCAAAAAATTCTCAATATAAACCGTTGATCTTTTACGTCTAATCTGCTATACTTGAAAATCTGCACCGTAAAATTTCAGCCGCATAGCACTATTTGTTTGATCTTGATACTATGTTTTTTCTGTCCAAATCTCTACGAAATTTTTATGATTGCTTTGAAACTTCCTAACAGTGGATTTCCCTTTGGTTTCGTCGAAAAATTCTCAATATAAACCACTGATCTTTTACGTCCAATCTGCTACACTTGAAAATCTATGCTGCAGAAAATTTCAGCCGCATATTGTTGCCTTAACCCATCTATTTGCAATCTTTTTTGAATGAAATTTCTTATACACTTCATAGATCATCTTGGCTTCCATCTAAGATTGATCTACTAAGGAATTCATCTCTAAAAACGATTTTGGGTTGCTGCAAATTTTTGTCGTAGACCGCTGAAATTTTTCGACGAGATTTCTGCTATCGCAACTTGCATCAATTTTCTTGCTGTTCCTGCCAAAATTTTCTTGATCAAATTGGACATCCTTGCTATCATATAAACTGTGATTTTTCTATCAATTCCCTCCTCAAATCTCTCAAGTTTTTGGTGGAAATTTCGTCGAGAAACCGCTGTTTCTTCGACGACAATTCTGCTCTTATAAGACAATACAATTCTGTAGCAAACTTCCACTGATTTCTATCAAACCTTTGCTACCATCTACCACAGATCCAAACCTTTCATCCATAGCCCTAAAACTCTACCAAACCACACCCTCAAACTGTACCCAAAACAGCAACAAAACAAGCCTAAACCGCAGCCTACATCCACCAATCCACCAACCCTTTCGACCATCACTTCTCTCAACCTATACATGCCTTTAACCCAACAACAAAAGAGAGATCTTAACATCACAGATTTGAAGATATATACTATGGTATCTAAGGAGGCAATCAATGCTAAATTCGAAGCCTTGGAGGCACGAATGGAGGATAAGATTCGGATGCTCTTTACCGAACTCAGATTGGACCGACCACTAAGCCCGAAGAAATCACATCAAGGAGAGAGCTTTGCCCAATCACACCAAGCCCAAATATATGACTTCCAAGAGAGGGGAAGCTCTATGACCAACCCCAACTATTCATGCATGAGAGTGGAATTCCCTAGATGGGAAGAAGGAGACCCAATTGGTTGGATCTCGCGCGCGGAGCGATATTTTCGGTACCATAAAACTACGGATGCATCTATGGTGAAAATTGCAGCTATACATCTTGAAGGGGATGCTATACAGTGGTTTGACTGGTTTGAACATACTTATGGAGTCTTTTCATGGCAACAATTCAAAGAAGGACTGCTGATCCGCTTCAGACCAACCGATTACAAGAATATTGACGGACAACTAGCAAAGATCCGACAAACCTCCACCATTCAGGAGTACCAAACCAGGTTTGAAAGGTTATCTAATCAAACTCTTGATTGGTCTCAAAAACAGCTATTGAGGACCTTCATTGAGGGCTTGAAGCCGGAGATCCGAGGAGAAGTTAAAGCGCGACAACCGTACACGCTTATGGCAGCCATCTCTTTCGCACGACATCAAGAGGAGCAATTGAACCATGAAGCTCGGAGGACTAGGGTTGCTCCTCAACCAGTAATATTGAAGTCCTTAGCCCCCCCTACTGTCGACCGAGTCCCTACACCAAAGAGGCTAACAAGAGAAGAGCTTCGGGAGCGATATGCGAAGGGGTTATGTTGGCATTGTGACGAGCCGTGGAGCCATGAGCATCGCTGTAGTAAAGGGGGACTTCTTATGATTGAACCGATAGAAGAAGAGGTTATTAAACATCCAAAAGAGAGCCTTGAATATGAAGAAGAAGATGCAGAAGAAGAGCCACAACCGACCGAAGTTACAGTACATACACTAGCTGGCTACTCAAACCCGCAAACGATGAAAGTTGGAGGCCTTCTCAAACAACAATCGATCACTGTTCTCATCGACACGGGCAGCACTAATAACTTCCTAAACAGTAAGGTTGCCGTCCATATGAACTTACCTATTGAGAATTGCAGCAGGTTTGATGTTAAGGTCACCGACAGACGGATTTTGAAGTGTGATCGTAGGCGCCCGCAGGAGAAACTATTGCTGCAGGACCAAGAGATAATTGCAGAATTCTTCCTTCTCCCTCTTGATGATCATAAGACCATGCTCAAAATTGAATGGTTGATGACATTAGGTGATGTTTCTTGGAATTTTATACAACTAATTATGAAATTTTGCAGTAAAGAGAAACAGGTGATACTACACGGGAAACGTGGGGGCGACGTAACGATGATTTGCACACAACAAATGGAGAAGGTTTTGCATAAAGCATGCAGCGGATTCTTGGTACAACTTGAGCAGCAAACAAAGGGAGAGCTAATAGAATTTAATGATTCAAACCTACTTCCTTTGCTTGCTGAATTTTCAGATATATTTATGGAACCGTGCAATCTACCTCTTACCCATCGGCATGATCATTGTTTAATGATTCTTCCAAGCAAATCTCCAGCAAATACTCAGCCATATCAGTATCCACATCTCCAGAAGGATGAAATAAAAAGGATTATAAAAGAGATGCTCGAAACAGGAGTTATTCGGCCAAGTTGCAGCCCCTACTCTTCACTGGTGCTACTTGTACACAAGAAGGATGGAACATGGCGAATATGCATTGATTACCGAGCTCTCAATGGCATTACCATCAAGGATAAATACCCTATTCCAATAGTAGATGACAGGGAGCACAAATCTTTACAAAGCTGGACCTTTGATCCGGGTATCATCAAATACGAGTATGCGAAGAAGACATACCGAAAATCGCCTTTCGAATACACAACAACCACTATGAATTTTTGCTTTCTTCAAAAGAAGGTGGAATATCTTGGGCATATCATATCAGAGGAAGGTGTGGTAGTAGACCCCTTCAAAATTGGAGCAATGCAAAACTGGCTAACCCCGAGGAACATAAAATTGCTACATGGCTTTCTCGGTTTAACAGGCTACTACTGCAAGTTCGTGAAAAACTATGGAGAGATCAGTGCACCACTTACTTCCTTTCTGAAAAAAGATGTCTTCCAATGGTCGAATAGAGCCTCTGTTGCCTTCGACAAACTTAAGGCAGCCATGACGATGATGCCGGTGCTAACACTACCAGATTTCAACCGACCCTTCATTATTGAGGCCGACGCATCTGGAGTCGGAATTGGAGCAATTCTCATGCAAGATGGTCGACCACTCGCATACACTAGCAAGGCATTATCTCCCTCCCATCAAAATAAGTCAACATATGATAAGGAGATGCTCGCTATTGTGCGCGCAGCAACGAGGTGGAGACCCTACTTGATTGGTCGACGATTTCAAATTAAAACCGACCATAAAAGCCTCAAGTACTTTTTGGAACGAAAGATATCATCCCCTGAGCAGCAAAACTGGGTAACAAAACTTCTTGGATTTGATTATGAAATCACTTACAAAATGGGGAAAGAGAATGTTCTTGCAGATGCGCTTTCGCAACTACCCGAGCAAGCTGAAGTTTTGGCCATTTCACTTCCGACCAGCGACTTCCTTGAGGATATTAAGATGGAATGGCATCACTCACAAACCGACGGCCAGACAGAAGTTGTAAATAGGTGCTTGGAGATAGACCAAAGCCACCCACCAAATATGACTACCCAAGGAGGACTTCAGACTCAGCCAAGTGCCATTATTGATCGACGGATTATGATTCGACGACGACGATCCACTACTGAATTGCTAATACAGTGGGCAAACCTACTAACAGAAGATGCCACTTTGGAGAACTATGATGACTTGAAGATCAAATTCCCAAAATTCATGAATCGTCAGCCTCGAGGACAAGGCTGATTTGAAGAGGGCGGGTTTGTTAGGACTCTAGCTAGGAGAGTCCTAATTGAGAGGGACATTCATGTAAAACTGTTAGAACTTTAGCTAGGAGAGTCCTAATTGAGAGGGACATTCTGTTAGGACTCTAGCTAGGAGAGTCCTAATTAAGAGGGACATTCATGTAGGAGGTTTTTTCTTAGAGAAGAATTAGGAGTTGTAAGGGAATAGGAGTCTTGAGTAGGAGTCCTATTAGGAGTCTTGAGTAGGAGTCTTAATTGAGTAGGACTCTTGAGTAGGAGTCCTATTAGGAGTCTTGAGTAGGACTCTTGAGTAGGAGTCCTATTAGGAGTTAGGGTTTAGAAACCCTATAAATAGCTATGTATTCATCCTCTTTTGATAAGCAATAGATGAATCTTTTCTGCAGCCTTTGAGCAGCAACTTGGAGGGAGGAACCCCTATAGAGTTCCAAGGAGGCCGATCCCCTAAAGAGATCAACCCCAAGTTTAGAATCTACAAGGGTTCTAACACTATACATCTTGAAGGGGATGCTATACAGTGGTTTGACTGGTTTGAACATACTTATGGAGTCTTTTCATGGCAACAATTCAAAGAAGGACTGCTGATCCGCTTCAGACCAACCGATTACAAGAATATTGACGGACAACTAGCAAAGATCCGACAAACCTCCACCATTCAGGAGTACCAAACCAGGTTTGAAAGGTTATCTAATCAAACTCTTGATTGGTCTCAAAAACAGCTATTGAGGACCTTCATTGAGGGCTTGAAGCCGGAGATCCGAGGAGAAGTTAAAGCGCGACAACCGTACACGCTTATGGCAGCCATCTCTTTCGCACGACATCAAGAGGAGCAATTGAACCATGAAGCTCGGAGGACTAGGGTTGCTCCTCAACCAGTAATATTGAAGTCCTTAGCCCCCCCTACTGTCGACCGAGTCCCTACACCAAAGAGGCTAACAAGAGAAGAGCTTCGGGAGCGATATGCGAAGGGGTTATGTTGGCATTGTGACGAGCCGTGGAGCCATGAGCATCGCTGTAGTAAAGGGGGACTTCTTATGATTGAACCGATAGAAGAAGAGGTTATTAAACATCCAAAAGAGAGCCTTGAATATGAAGAAGAAGATGCAGAAGAAGAGCCACAACCGACCGAAGTTACAGTACATACACTAGCTGGCTACTCAAACCCGCAAACGATGAAAGTTGGAGGCCTTCTCAAACAACAATCGATCACTGTTCTCATCGACATGGGCAGCACTAATAACTTCCTAAACAGTAAGGTTGCCGTCCATATGAACTTACCTATTGAGAATTGCAGCAGGTTTGATGTTAAGGTCACCGACAGACGGATTTTGAAGTGTGATCGTAGGCGCCCGCAGGAGAAACTATTGCTGCAGGACCAAGAGATAATTGCAGAATTCTTCCTTCTCCCTCTTGATGATCATAAGACCATGCTCAAAATTGAATGGTTGATGACATTAGGTGATGTTTCTTGGAATTTTATACAACTAATTATGAAATTTTGCAGTAAAGAGAAACAGGTGATACTGCACGGGAAACGTGGGGGCGACGTAACGATGATTTGCACACAACAAATGGAGAAGGTTTTGCATAAAGCATGCAGCGGATTCTTGGTACAACTTGAGCAGCAAACAAAGGGAGAGCTAATAGAATTTAATGATTCAAACCTACTTCCTTTGCTTGTTGAATTTTCAGATATATTTATGGAACCGTGCAATCTACCTCTTACCCATCGGCATAATCATTGTTTAATGATTCTTCCAAGCAAATCTCTAGCAAATACTCAGCCATATCAGTATCCACATCTCCAGAAGGATGAAATAGAAAGGATTATAAAAGAGATGCTCGAAACAGGAGTTATTCGGCCAAGTTGCAGCCCCTACTCTTCACTGTTGCTACTTGTACACAAGAAGGATGGAACATGGCGAATATGCATTGATTACCGAGCTCTCAATGGCATTACCATCAAGGATAAATACCCTATTCCAATAGTAGATGACAGGGAGCACAAATCTTTACAAAGCTGGACCTTTGATCCGGGTATCATCAAATACGAGTATGCGAAGAAGACATACCGAAAATCGCCTTTCGAATACACAACAACCACTATGAATTTTTGCTTTCTTCAAAAGAAGGTGGAATATCTTGGGCATATCATATCAGAGGAAAGTGTGGTAGTAGACCCCTTCAAAATTGGAGCAATGCAAAACTGGCTAACCCCGAGGAACATAAAATTGCTACATGGCTTTCTCGGTTTAACAGGCTACTACTGCAAGTTCGTGAAAAACTATGGAGAGATCAGTGCACCACTTACTTCCTTTCTGAAAAAAGATGTCTTCCAATGGTCGAATAGAGCCTCTGTTGCCTTCGACAAACTTAAGGCAGCCATGACGATGATGCCGGTGCTAACACTACCAGATTTCAACCGACCCTTCATTATTGAGGCCGACGCATCTGGAGTCGGAATTGGAGCAATTCTCATGCAAGATGGTCGACCACTCGCATACACTAGCAAGGCATTATCTCCCTCCCATCAAAATAAGTCAACATATGATAAGGAGATGCTCGCTATTGTGCGCGCAGCAACGAGGTGGAGACCCTACTTGATTGGTCGACGATTTCAAATTAAAACCGACCATAAAAGCCTCAAGTACTTTTTGGAACGAAAGATATCATCCCCTGAGCAGCAAAACTGGGTAACAAAACTTCTTGGATTTGATTATGAAATCACTTACAAAAAGGGGAAAGAGAATGTTCTTGCAGATGCGCTTTCGCAACTACCCGAGCAAGCTGAAGTTTTGGCCATTTCACTTCCGACCAGCGACTTCCTTGAGGATATTAAGATGGAATGGCATCACTCACAAACCGACGGCCAGACAGAAGTTGTAAATAGGTGCTTGGAGATAGCCCAAAGCCACCCACCAAATATGACTACCCAAGGAGGACTTCAGACTCAGCCAAGTGCCATTATTGATCGACGGATTATGATTCGACGATGACGATCCACTACTGAATTGCTAATACAGTGGGCAAACCTACTAACAGAAGATGCCACTTTGGAGAACTATGATGACTTAAAGATCAAATTCCCAAAATTCATGAATCGTCAGCCTCGAGGACAAGGCTGATTTGAAGAGGGCGGGTTTGTTAGGACTCTAGCTAGGAGAGTCCTAATTGAGAGGGACATTCATGTAAAACTGTTAGAACTTTAGCTAGGAGAGTCCTAATTGAGAGGGACATTCTATTAGGACTCTAGCTAGGAGAGTCCTAATTAAGAGGGACATTCATGTAGGAGGTTTTTTCTTAGAGAAGAATTAGGAGTTGTAAGGGAATAGGAGTCTTGAGTAGGAGTCCTATTAGGAGTCTTGAGTAGGAGTCCTATTAGGAGTCTTGAGTAGGAGTCTTAATTGAGTAGGACTCTTGAGTAGGAGTCCTATTATGAGTCTTGAGTAGGACTCTTGAGTAGGAGTCCTATTAGGAGTTAGGGTTTAGAAACCCTATAAATAGTTATTTATTCATCCTCTTTTGATAAGCAATAGATGAATCTTTTTGCAGCCTTTGAGCAGCAACTTGGAGGGAGGAACCCCTATAGAGTTCCAAGGAGGCCGATCCCCTAAAGAGATCAACCCCAAGTTTAGAATCTGCAAGGGTTCTACCACAAACCTTTGAAGATTTGAAGAAGAAGACACCGGCCAAGACTTCTGCAGAAGGATTAGCAAATTGTGACCCAGTTACTCCTCCAATATATCAGGATGATGGGAAAGATGTGCAGGAAGATGGTGTAGAGCTTGATGTTGATCTACCTGTAGGACATATTGAGTAAGAAGAAGTTGGAGAGCAACTTCCTGTAGAACCTCAGTTGAGAAGATCTTCTAGACAACATCAACCTTCTAGAAGATACTCCACAGATGAGTATGTGATACTTACTGATGTAGGTGAACCACAGAGTAACCAAGAAGCAATTAAAAGTAAGTAGAAAGAGAAGTGGTTAGTTGCTATGCAGAAAGAGATGGATGTGTTAGGACCCTTTTTCTAAGCTTTTGAATAATGTTTATTGAGTCTATTTAATTTAGTTGTTTATTGAGTCTGTTTAGTTCACTTAGAGTCAAGTAGAGATTTATTTAATATTTATTTATTATTAAGAGTTCAAGTCCTAGTGGACTCTAGGTGAAACTCTATAAATAGCGATGTAACACTTTCTTTAAATCAATCAATCAATGAAATGTTATTCCACTGTGGACAAACCCTAGGAGGTCGATCCCCTCGAAGTGATCAAGGAGGGTCGATCCCCTTAAAGTGATTAAGGACGGTCGATCACCTCGAAGCGATCAAAGAGGTCGATCTCCTCGAAGCGATCATTATTATTCCCTTTTCTCCCCTTTCTTCCACGATAAGATCGTAGGGTCTTATCAATTGGTATCGGAGCGACGATAAGGCTTTAGGATCTTATCATTTGGTATCAGAGCGACGATAAGACCTTAGGGTCTTACCATTTGGTATTAGAGCCTTACCGTTTCATCTCCTTTTCTATCATTTCTTTTATTTCTTTTATTATAAGACTTTAGGGTCTTACCATTTGGTATCAGAGCAACGATCCTTGGCGCAGCCTGCCGCAGCCTTGCTTCCCTTCTTCCCCATCACCGCTACAAGGCAACTCTTTCTCCACCGCCGTCGTTGTTTCCCTGGCCGCTCGACCACTATCGCTGATTCTCCCCAGCAAGCGACCTTCGACCATTGGTCGACCATCGCTCGACCTCCTCGCTGCCCCATCTTGTTCAAAAAAAGAAAAAAAAAAAAGAAAAGAAGAAACTGTTAGGATCAAGAGCACAAAGAGGGGGGGGGTGAATTAGTGCAGCGGAAATCTATCACTATTATAATCGAAAGCTGCGTTCGTTTGATAAAAACGATTTTGATGTAAAAGCCGATTCTAAGATTACTTTAACTTAAGATTAAGTGATATGATGTTAAAGTAAATCTACGAAGGCAGTTTGCAGTTTATGATGAAAATCAGAATGCAAGCGCAAACTGAAATGCGACGTTCGTACGATAAAACCGGTTTACGTCTAAATGCTAATTTTAAAGATACTGAACTTTGAGATACGTCTTATAAATGCGCAGAAGGCAGTTTGCAGTTATGATTGAAATCAAAACGTAAACGTAAACTGAAATGTAATGATCGTACGAAAAAGCCGATTTACGTCTAAACGCAGATTCGGAAAGCTCTGAACTTAGAAACTCGTTCTAAAAGCGCAGAAGGCGGTAGCTATTTAGGAGGTTTGCAGTAAAGATAAAATGCTCAAAGTAAATGCAAACCGAGATTTAGAGTGGTTCGGTCAATCTTGACCTACTCCACTTTTAGCTTCCTCCACCGACGAGGTCACCGACGTCAACTAGAGGCCTTCCTTCAATAGGCGAAGGCCAAC
Organism: Musa acuminata AAA Group; assembly: GCF_036884655.1. NCBI lineage: Eukaryota > Viridiplantae > Streptophyta > Magnoliopsida > Zingiberales > Musaceae > Musa > Musa acuminata. Next base: position 10,451,480 of record NC_088336.1, on the reverse strand, counting down.
CACCCTTTTACAGTTTCACTCCTTTTGATGGGCTTAGGAGACAACCCTTACAGAAATTTTCTCTCCTCTCTTTACAACTCAGAACTTGGAAGAACAGAGGGAGAAGAACTTTTGGCCTTTACAACAATTTTGAGCTCTAAAAATCACCGAACAAGATCAAGATTTCAGTGTTAGTTCATACCCTTTTAGTGCTGAATGGGTGGGGTATTTATAGGCCCCAACCCAGTTCAAATTTGGAGCTCAAAACTGTCAATTCCCGGAATTCCGAGATCAGGCGGTTGCACCTCCTAACTGGAGCGGTTGCACCGCCTGGTAGAGCTCGAAGACTGAGCCTCTAGGCAGTGCCACCTCCTGTCAAGGGTGGTTGCACCTCCTGCCAGAGCTCGAAGACTGAGCTCAGGCGGTTGCACCTACTGACTGAGGCGGTTGCACCACCTGCAAGAGCTCGAAGACCAAGCTCAAGCGGTGCCACCTCTTGTCAGGGGCGGTTGCACCGCCCAGTCTCGCTCGGAGACTAAGCCCAGGCGGTGCCACCTCCTGGCTGGGGCGGTTGCACCGCCCAGTCTCACTCGGAGACTTAGCCTAGGCGGTGCTATGTCCTGGCCTGGGTGGTTGCACCTTGTTAGGACTCTAGCTTGGAGAGTCCTAATTGAGAGGGACATTCATGTAAAACTGTTAGGACTCTAGCTAAGAGAGTCCTAATTGAGAGGGACGTTCTATTAGGACTCTAGCTAGGAGAGTCCTAATTGAGAGGGGCATTCATGTAGGAGGTTTTTTCTTAGAGAAGAATTAGGAGTTGTAAGGGAATAGGAGTCTTGAGTAGGAGTCATATTAGGAGTTGGTTAGAAGTAAGAGTCTTAAGTAGGAGTCCTATTAGGAGTTAGAGTTTAGAAGCCCTATAAATAGTCATGTATTCCTTCTCTTTTGATAAGCAATAGATGAATCTTTTCTGCAGCCTTTGAGCAGCAACTTGGAGGGAGGAACCCCTATAGAGTTCCAAGGAGGCCGATCCCCTAAAGAGATCAACCCCAAGTTTAGAATTCTGCAAGGGTTCTAACACCTGGTATCAGAGCAGCGTTCTTGGCGTCTCGCTGCCCTTTCACAGCCATCCATCAACCCTCCACAACCATCCAAAGCGATTCCCACAATTGCTTAAAAGATCGTCACCGAATTCCGCCATCATCTCCACCAGCACGGATCATCCTTTGATCTCCCCGTGAATTGCAACAGGTTCTGGTTTCCTACCTTACTGCTGCTGCAATTTAGTTATCCTTATTCGAAAATCCAAAAAAAAAAAATCGTTCCTATATTGCTGCATAAACTTTTCGTCACAAAGTTTTCATCTCTACGATGAAAGATACATTGCAGAATTCCAACCGCATAGCACCATCTGTTTGATCTTGCTACTGTGCTTTTTCTATCCAAATTTCTACGCAATTTTTATGACATCTTTGACACTTCTTAACAGTGGATTTCCCTTTGGTTTCATCAAAAAATTCTCAATATAAACTACTGATCTTTTATGTCCAATCTGCTGCACTTGAATTGCAGAATTCAAGCCGCATAGCACCATCTGTTTGATCTTGCTACTGTGCTTTTTCTATCCAAATTTCTACGAAATTTTTATGACATCTTTGACACTTCCTAACAGTAGATTTCCCTTTGGTTTCATCGAAAAATTCTCAATATAAACTACTGATCTTTTATGTCCAATCTGCTGCACTTGAAAATCTATGCTGCAGAAAATTTCAGCTGCATATCGTTGCCTTAACCCATCTATTTGCAATCTTTTTTGAATGAAATTTCTTATAGACTTCATATATCATCTTGGCTTCCATCTAAGATTGATCTATTAAGAAATTCATCTCTAAAAACGATTTTATGTTGCTGCAAATTTTCATCGTAACCCGCTGAAATTTTTCGACGATAATTCTGCAATTGCAACTTGCACCAATTTCTTTGCTGTTATACTGCCGAAATTTTCTTGATTAAATTAGATATCCTTGCTGTCATATAAACTGTGATTTTGTTATCAATTCCCTCCTCAATTCTCTTAAGTTTTTGGTGGAAATTACGTCGAGAAACCGTTGTATCTTCGACGACAATTCTACTCTTACAAGACAGCACATACTTGCTGCAACTTCCACGGATTTCTGTCAAACCTTTGCTACCATCTACCACAGATCCAAAACTTTCATCCACAGCCCTAAAACTCTACTAAACCACACCCTCAAACTGTACCCAAAACAGCCACAAAACAAGCCTAAACCGTAGCCTACATCCACCAATCCACCAACACTTTCGACCATCACTTCGCTTGGCAAGCTTCTGGACTTCTCGGATCTGTTCTCGCAGAACCTCCGACGACCGTCCGAACTTCCGTCGAACTCTCGAACTCCCAACGTGATCATGAACTTGACTCCGGCGCAACTCCTGCTGTATGTCTTTCTTCCATCGTAGTTAATCCTGCACACTCAAAACAAAAACTTCGATCGAGACAATTAATCCTAAGCAATTAACCAAGTTGTCCGGCATGTCATTGGTCCCTCGACGCTTCGTCCGATTCTTCGGCGCATCGTCCTTTCCTACAGCCTATTGCCCAATCGGCCAGTTGACTCCGCAACTCCGATATCCTTGGCACAATACCCGCTCTTCTTGGCCCGATGCCCGAGTCCACGGCCCGAAGCCTTCTGTCGATACGTCGACCGATCCACCGGCCCGACGTCCAATCTTCTGACATGTTCCTCCGGCACAACATGATGTTCTTGCTTTAATTGTCTCATCCTGATCGAAGCACCCTGCGTCACTCAAGACGCAGATTAAATCATAAACATATATCAAGTAGTTTCATCATCAAAATACGAGATTCAACAATCTCCCCCTTTTTTATGATGACAACTACTTGATGACGGAGTTAAACTTAACTTCCAGAGTTTAAACAAACTCCCCCTATCAATATGCCATATTGATAGAACCTTGAATTGAAACTGAATTCAAGTCATTGCAATATTCATCATGAATACTTGCAACACGTCAACATGAACATATGCATAAACTTATGCATCACATGTCATGTCATCAACATACTTCTCCCCCTTTGTCATCAACAAAAAGGAGAAGTATCACAATCAAGTGTTTGTGATATTGGTTCAACTCATTGCATGAAAAACATAATATCAAGTTTTATCATCATGCAATTTTGCTAGAAAATATAGCAAGTGTTGATTCATGCTTAGAATATTCAGGCTATCAAGTTTTAGATATGCAAGTTTTACAGTATACAAGATAGCACTTTTAGAACATGCAAGCTAGCAATTTAGAGATGTTCAAGAAGGCAACTCTTGCTTCTTGAGATATGCAAATTTGTTAAGTTTTGCTAGATGTGCAAGTTAGCATTTTTGCTACTTAAGATAGGCAAGCTAGCAATCAAGTTTTTGCATCTTCTTGACTTGTGCAAGCTAGCTATCTCCCCCTTTGTCATTGTCAAAAAAAAAAGGACGAATACAGTTTTGTAGTTCTTTTTCCTTTTACAACGATTTCAAAATCATGACAAAGGATGAATAATCAAGTTATGAATGTCAAGACAATTTTTCATCATGAATATTTTATCATTGCATGCATCATTATCATAAGTTGAAGTATTTCATGCATAATATCATATCATCATTCATAATTACATTAATGTTTCAATATAGCAATTTCTTCTCAAAATGTGTAACTTAGCACTCATAGCATTTTAAATCATGATTTACATCATATGCAATACATCACATCATAATTAGAAAGCACAAGTATTGCATGCATAATTACAAATCATAAATGTTTCATATCATGATGGTATCAATTTTGTCAAATTATATCCTACCATACATGATCAATAACTCCTCATTTGTATTTCATGCATTATTTCATTTCATCTCATAAGGAATATCAAGAAAAGTTATTGGATGAGGAGATAAATATTTTATGAATACACGGAATTGTATAAAAATCATATCATAAGTGTTTCGTGTATTCATATTATCACATGAAGCATATTATCATTTTTGAGATTCATAACATGAATAACGTTATTACTATTTCATCAAAATCAATTTCGAGATTCACACAATATCATGCATTAATCTCGATAGGATGGGAAAAGCATTTTATTTTTAAGTGATTCTTTTAACACATCATAAAAACTCATTCATAATTCAAGTAATTTACAAGATATCATAAATAAATTTATCACTTGTATTTCATCAAAATCGAGAACTCTAGAGATAGAAAATGATTGAAGCATTTAACATGATTGAAGCATGATTCATATTTAAAGTGTATCTTATGTCGTAAATACGAATCAAGCATTTGTCAAATCTGAAATCATCCTCAAAATAAATTCATATATGACAAGCATAGATTTATTGAAAAATCAATAAGATAGAGGATTGCATTTCAAGTGTTTATCAATTGTAGTATTTCATCACATGGCAAGATATCATCAAGTAGAATTACGATGCAAGTTCTTGATATCTTAACATGATGAAAATTCAAATATGGCACTTATAGTATCAATTCATGAATACCAAAAGATATTATTTGTGATTTCAATTGTGCAAGATCATGATTATGATTTAGACATAACTTATTCAAATCAAATCGTCAACTTGAAACTCATAATCAAGTCATTAAAATTAATTTCGAAATTCACAAAATATCATGAAATCAAAAGACAAGTTGCATTTCATTTGAAGAACTCCTTTTTGATAAATGTAGGGAGCACAATGAACGATCTTGATTTATAAAGAGCTTCATGTTATAATTATCAAGATCATGATTTTAATAATTATTCTCTTTAGCAAAAAAATCATAAAAGCACTTTATTTTTGCATAAGAAATCTCATTGTATTATGATTTATAAATTCTTTTTCTGCACATGAATCATAGGAGATATGTATGTGAAACAAATCTTTGCAAGCAAAGACACTATCATTCATATTTCAAGATGGAATTTATAAGCAGGAATCATTTCATCAAATCCATTTTAGAAAAATATTTTTCAAAAGTGTATGAGAAAATCCGATTGTTAGGATACCAATTGTTAAGTGATTCCGAAAATGAAATTAGTACTTTCATGCATTCGGATAAGATTTTGCTATAGATTTTCAAGTTCAATTATGAAGATAAAACATGCTTATGATCATAAAAATTTATCTATCCAAAACATATAATTTCCAACATGTTATAGTGTAAAATCATCATGGCAATTAAGTGTTTTGAACATTGAATCAAGAATGTCTGAAAAATAATCTTAACACGTTCATGCATTCGAGCACATTTTTGCCATAGTTTTTCAAATATACTCATGAGAATAACACATTCTTATCATCGGCTTAAAATCTCATGCATAAAATTGTTAATCAAAATATTTAATTTCATCATTATGCATTTCTTCAAATCAAACATGATCTTTAATCAAAATCGAGAAATAACAATGGAAATCAACGTAATACACATTATTACTTCTTAACCATGATTTCATATTTTCAATCAAGATCATTTTATTTGTTTATCATAAAATATACAATATTATCATTTTCGAAATTACTTAGTATGATCATAATAATTTTATTTTTTTTTAACATGTAATTTTTAAGAAAATTAATTCTAAACTAAAAGAGAAAAATACATCATGAAAGCATCAAGTAATTTCAAAATAAATTAGGGGGATTTCGATTACCTCATCATTGTAGGCTGTTAAGGCGTAGTTTGCCGCCTTGCTTTTGTTGACTTTCTCTTCTTCGGAGGAGCTCGATTCATCCCAATTTTTATTCTTCTTCTTGCGTTTAAAGCAAGTAGTTCGATTCTTTTTGCTTTTTAATTTTCGTTTCATTTGTAGTTTAAGTTCACCATCACTTGAGCTTATGCTCGAGTGGTCTTCAAATATTCTATGTCCCAAATCCTTCCTGTTCTTTGGAAGGTTGTTCTATTGTCCTCATCACTTGAGTCATTGCTCAAGTGGCATTCATTTGTCCAGAGTTCCAAATCCTTCCTGTTCTTTGGAAGGTGATTGTGTTCAACATGTTCATTATGCACCATTTCATATGTCATCAATGAACCAATTAGTTCTTCAAGTGGTAAGTTGTTTAGGTTTTTAGCTTCTTGTATTGCAGTTACTTTTGAATCCCACTTCTTAGAAAGAGAACGCAAAATCTTGTTTATGAGTTCAAAGTCCGAAAAATATTTTCCAAGAGCTCTTAAACTATTGACGACATCCGTGAAACGGGTGTACATGTCGCCTATAGTCTCGCTTGGTTGCATTCGAAAAAGCTCGAAATCATGCAATAAAAAGTTAACTTTCGAGTCTTTGACACTACTAGTTCCCTCGTGCGTGATTTCAAGTGTTCGCCAAATGTCAAAAGCTGTTTCGCACGTAGAAATCCGATTGAACTCATTTTTGTCCAAAGCGCAAAATAAGGCATTCATAGCCTTTGCGTTTAAAGAGAAATACTTCTTCTCCAAATCCGACCATTCGTTCGTCGGTTTAGAGGGAAGTTGAAAACTGTTTTCAACGATATTCCATAAATCCAGATTTAGAGAAATCAAGAAAACTCTCATTCAAGTTTTCCAATAAGTATAGTCCAATCCGTTAAAGAACGGTGGACGAAAGACCGAAAAGCCCTCTTGAAGAGCCATTCTCTCGGGTGTAAATCCGAAATGAGAAATACCCCACTCTGATACCAATTGTTAGGATCGAGAGCACTAAGAGGGGGGGGGGGGTGAATTAGTGCAGCGGAAATCTTTCAGCGATTAAAAACGAAAGCTGCGTTCGTTTGATAAAAACTATTTTGATGCAAAAGCCGATTCTAAGAATACTTATGATTAAGTACAGTTTATATCTAAACACAGTTTGCGTCTAAGCGTAGTTTACGCAGTTTGCGTCTAAATGCAGATTGTGTCTAAGCGCAGTTTGGCTCAGTTTGCGTCTAAACACAGTTTGCGTCTAAGCGCAGTTTAAGCAGAAGTATAAAGACAGTGTGCTGCTATTGTACAGCTCAAAAAGTAATCTGCAAAAAGCAGATTTACGTCTAAACGTAGATTTATGTCTAAACGCAGATTTACGTCTAAACGCAGATTTACGTCTGAACTTTGAAACTCATTTGTAGACTCGTAGAAGGCAGTATGCAGTTGAAATCAAGACGTAAACGTAAACTGAAATCTGATGATTGTACGAGGAAAGTCGATTTATGTCTAAATGCAGTTTTACGTCTAAATGTAGATTTTCGTCTAAACCTTGAAACTCGTTCGTAAAATTACAGAAGACAGTTTGCAGTTATAAATAGAATCAAAACGTAAATGTAAACTGCAAAGAAACTCGTTCGTAAAAGCGCAGAAGACAGTTTGCAGTTACAAAACGTAATCGTAAACTGTAATGTATGAAAACACCGATTTACGTCTGAATGCAGATTCGGAAAGATCAGCCCTTAGAAACTTGTTCGTAAAGGCGCAGAGAGCAGTAGCTATGTAGGAGGTTTGCAGTAATGATAAAGTGCTCAAAACAAACGCAAACCAGAAATTTAGAGTGGTTCGGTCAGTCTTGACCTACTCCACTTTTGGCTTCCTCCACCGACGAGGTCACCGACGTCAACTAGAGACCTTCCTTCAATAGGCGAAGGCCAACCACCCTCTTACAGATTCACTCCTTTTGGCGGGCTTATGAGACAACCCTTACAGAAGTTTTCTCTCCTCTCTTTACAACACAAACTTGAAGAATAGAAAGAGGAGAACTAGCAGTTTTGAGCTCTAAGAAACACAGAAAGATAGCAAGATTTCGAGTGTGTGTTCTATGCTTTCAGTGCTGAATGGGTGGAGTATTTATAGGCCCCAACCCAATTCAAATTTGGAGCTCAAAACGATCAAATCCCGGAATTCCGGGATCAGGCAGTTGCACCTCCTGATTGGAGAGGTTGTTAGGATCGGAGCGGCACTAAGAGGGGGGGGGGTGAATTAGTGCAGCGGATTAAAACTTCGATTTTAATCAAAATCTTTCGTACGTTAAGAACGAAACTTGAGAAATTTAACTTGAAGGCGTATTCTTAAAGTTGCGCAGCAAGAGTAATGAGGAACTAAAGCAGTAAGAAGATTTGCAGTAATGTAAATGACAATAATAAAAAGCAAACCAGAGATTACGCCGATTTTTAGAGTGGTTCGGTCAAATGACCTACTCCACTTGCGAGGCCCCTCTTCGATGAGGCTCCCACCTTGCCTTTGGTAAAATTATTTAAAATAAGAAAGGAACTAAGCCTTTCATACCAAGCTCTAGGAGCTTGTTTTAAGCCATAGAGAGCTTTAGTCAATTTGAATACATGATTAGGAAGAAGAGAATTTTCAAATCCGGGAGGTTGTTCGACAAATACTTCTTCGGAAATAAAACCATTCAAGAAAGCACTTTTAACATCCATTTGAAATAGTTTAAAATTATTACTACTAGCATAGGCAAGGAGCATCCTTATGGCTTCTAATCGAGCCACGGGAGCGAAGGTTTCTGTTAGAACCCTTGCAGATTCTAAACTTGGGGTTGATCTCTTTAGGGGATCGGCCTCCTTGGAACTCTATAGGGGTTCCTCCCTCCAAGTTGCTGCTCAAAGGCTGCAGAAAAGATTCATCTATTGCTTGAGAAAAGAGGAGGAATACATGGCTATTTATAGGGCTTCTAAACCCTAACTCCTAATAGGACTCCTACTTAAGACTCTTACTTCTAACCAACTCCTAATAGGACTCCTACTCAAGACTCCTATTCCCTTACAACTCCTAATTTTTCTCTAAGAAAAAACCTCCTACATGAATGTCCCTCTCAATTAGGACTCTCCTAACTAGAGTCCTAACAGAATGTCCTTCTCAATTAGGACTCTCCTAGCTAAAGTCCTAACAGTTTTACATGAATGTCCCTCTCAATTAGGACTCTCCTAGCTAGAGTCCTAACAAACCCGCCCTCTTTAAATCAGCCTTGTCCTCGAGGCTGACGATTCATGAATTTTGGGAATTTGATCTTCAAGTCATCATAGTTCTCCAAAGTGGCATCTTCTGTTAGTAGGTTTGCCCACTGTATTAGCAATTCAGTAGTGGATCGTCGTCGTCGAGTCATAATCCGTCGATCAATAATGGCACTTGGCTGAGTCTGAAGTCCTCCTTGGGTAGTCATATTTGGTGGGTGGCTTTGGGCTATCTCCAAGCACTTATTTACAACTTCTGTCTGGCCGTCGGATTGTGAGTGATATGCCATACTCCTTTTCAATTTAGTACTCTTATAGTGTAATTCTTTTGAGTCCCAATTGTAATGAGCTACGGAGCTTGGTGCTTCCTCCAATTTTTTTATAATCTTACTAGTCTCTGAATCTTCCTGCCATTCCATCTTAATATCCTCAAGGAAGTCGCTGGTCGGAAGTGAAATGGCCAAAACTTCAGCTTGCTCGGGTAGCTGCGAAAGCGCATCTGCAAGAACATTCTCTTTCCCCTTTTTGTAAGTTATTTCATAATCAAATCCAAGAAGTTTTGTTACCCAGTTTTGCTGCTCAGGGGATGATATCTTTCGCTCCAAAAAGTACTTGAGGCTTTTATGGTCGGTTTTAATTTGAAATCGTCGACCAATCAAGTAGGGTCTCCACCGCGTTGCTGCGCGCACAATGGCGAGCATCTCCTTATCATATGTTGACTTATTTTGATAGGAGGGAGATAATGTCTTGCTAGTGTATGCGAGTGTTCGACCATCTTGCATGAGAATGGCTCTAATTCTGACTCCAGATGTGTCGGTCTCAATAATGAAGGGTCGGTTGAAATCTGGTAGTGTTAGCACCGGCGTTGTCGTCATGGCTGCCTTAAGTTTGTCGAAGGTCGTGGAGGCTCTGTCCAACCATTGGAGGACATCTTTTTTCAGTAAGGAAGTAAGTGGTGCACTGATCTTTCCATAGTTTTTCACGAACTTGCGGTAGTAGCCTGTTAAACCCAGAAAGCCATATAGCAATTTTATTTTTCTCGGGGTCAACCAGTTTTGCATTACTCCAATTTTGAAGGGGTCCACCATCACACCTTCCTCTGATATGATATGCCCAAGATATCCCAACTTTTGTTGAAGAAAGTAAAAATTTCTAGTGGCCGTTGTGTGTTCGAAAGGCGGTTTTCGGTATGACTTCTTCGTACACTCGTATTTGATAATACCCGGATCAAAGGTCCATCTTTGTGAAGATTTGTGCTCCCTTTCATATAGCAATTCATCTAGTACTAGAATAGGGTATTTATCCTTGATGGTTATGCCATTGAGAGCTCGGTAATCAACGTATATTCGCCATGTTCCGTCCTTCTTGTGTACAAGTAGCACCGGTGAAGAGTAGAGGTTGCAACTCGGCCGAATAACTCCTGTTTCGAGCATCTCTTTTATAATCCTTTCTAATTCATCCTTCTGGAGATGTAGATACTGATATGGCCAAGTATTTACTGAAGATTTTCCTGGAAGAATCGTTATACAATGATCATGCCGACGGGTAAGAGGTAGGTTGCACGGTTCATCAAATATATTTGAAAATTCAGCAAGCAAAGGAAGTAGATTTGGATCTTCAAATTCTATTGGATCTCCCTTAGTTTGCTGCTCAAGTTGTACCAAAAAGCCACTGCATGTTTTATGCAAAACATTCTCCATTTGTTGTGTGCAAATCGTTGTTATGTCACCCCCACGTTTCCCGTGCAATGTCACTTGTTTCTCCTTACTGTAAAATTTCATAATTAGTTTCATAAAATTCCAGAAAATATCACCTAATGTCGTCAACCATTTAATTCTGAGCATGGCCTCATGATTGTTAAGAGGGAGAAGGAAGAAATATGCAATTATCTCTTGGTCCTTCAGCAATAGTTTCTTCTGCGGGCGCCTACGATCACAATTCAAAATCCATCCGTTGATGACCTTAACATCAAACCTGCAGCGATTCTCGATAGGTAATGCTATCCGAACAACAACCTTACTATATAGGAAGTTAGTAGTACTGCCCGTGTCGATGAGAATAGTGATCGGTTGTTGTTTGAGAAGGCCTCCAACTTTCATCATTTGCGGGTTTGAGTAGCTGGCTAGTGCGTGTACTGTAACGTCAGTCGGTTGTGGCTCTTCTTCCGCATCTTCTTCTTCATGTTCAAGGCTCTCTTTTGGATGTTCAATGACCTCTTCTTCTATCGATTCAATCATAAGAAGTCCTCCTTTACTACAGCGATGCTCACGGCTCCACGGCTCGTCACAATGCCAACATAACCCCTTCGCATATCGCTCCCGAAGCTCTTCTCCTGTTAACCTCTTTGGTGCAGGGACTTGGTCGACAGTAGGGGGGGCTGAGGGCTTCAATATTACTGGTTGAGGAGCGACCCTAGTCCTTCGAGCTTCATGGTTCAATTGCTCCTCTTGATGTCGTGCGAAAGAGATGGCTGCCATAAGCGTATACGGTTGTCGCGCTTTAACTTCTCCTCGGATCTCCGGCTTCAAGCCCTCAATGAAGGTCCTCAATAGCTGTTTTTGAGACCAATCATGAGTTTGATTATATAACCTTTCAAACCTGGTTTGGTACTCCTGAATGGTGGAGGTTTGTTGGATCTTTGCTAGTTGTTCGTCAATATTCTCGTAATCGGTTGGTCTGAAGCGAATCAGCAGTCCTTCTTTGAATTGACGCCATGAAAGGACTCCATAAGTATGTTCAAACCAGTCAAACCACTGTATAGCATCCCCTTCAAGATGTATAGCTGCAATTTTCATCATAGATACATCCGCGGTTTTGTGGTACCGAAAATATCGCTCCGCGCGCGAGATCCAACCAATCGGGTCTCCTTCTTCCCATCTAGGGAAGTCCACTCTCATGCATAGATAGTTGGGGTTGGTCATAGAGCCTACCCTCCCTTGGAAGTCATCTCTTTGGGCTTGGTGTGATTGGGCAAAGCTCTCTCCTTGATATGATTTCTTCGGGCTTAGTGGTCGGCCCAATCTGAGTTCGGTAAAGAGCGTCCGAATCTTATCCTCCATTCGCGCCTCCAAGGCTTCGAATTTAGCATTGATTGCCTCCTTAGATGCCATAGTATGTGGCCCCAAATCAATGATGTTAAGATCTCTCTTTTGCTGTTGGGTTAAAGGCATGTATAGGTTGAGAGAAGTGATGGTCGAAAGTGTTGGTGGATTGGTGGATGTAGGCTGCGGTTTAGGCTTGTTTTGTGGTTGTTTTGGGTGTAGTTTGAGGGTGTGGTTTGGTAGAGTTTTAGGGCTATGGATGAAAGTTTTGGATCTGTGGTAGATGGTAGCAAAGGTTTGACAGAAATCTGTGAAAGTTGCAGCAAGTATGTGCTGTCTTGTAAGAGTAGAATTGTCGTCGAAGAAACAACAGTTTCTCGACGTAATTTCCACCAAAAACTTGAGAGAATTGAGGAGGGAATTGATAGCAAAATCACAGTTTATATGACAGTAAGGATATCTAATTTAATCAAGAAAATTTCGGCAGTATAACAGCAAAGAAATTGGTGCAAGTTGCAATTGCAGAATTATCGTCGAAAAATTTCAGCGGGCTACGATGAAAATTTGCAGCAACATAAAATCGTTTTTAGAGATGAATTTCTTAATAGATCAATCTTAGATGGAAGCCAAGATGATATATGAAGTCTATAAGAAATTTCATTCAAAAAAGATTACAAATAGATGGGTTAAGGCAACGATATGCAGTTGAAATTTTCTGCAGCATAGATTTTCAAGTGCAGCAGATTGGACATAAAAGATCAGTAGTTTATATTGAGAATTTTTTGATGAAACCAAAGGGAAATCTACTGTTAGGAAGTGTCAAAGATGTCATAAAAATTTCGTAGAAATTTGGATAGAAAAAGCACAGTACAAGATCAAACAGATGGTGCTATGTGGCTTGAATTCTGCAATTCAAGTGCAGCAGATTGGACATAAAAGATCAGTAGTTTATACTGAGAATTTTTTGATGAAACCAAAGGTAAATCCACTGTTAGGAAGTGTCAAAGATGTCATAAAAATTTCGTAGAAATTTGGATAGAAAAAGCACAGTAGCAAGATCAAACAGATGGTGCTATGCGGTTGGAATTCTGCAATGTATCATTCGTCGTAGAGATGAAAACTTTGTGACGAAAAGTTTATGCAGCAATATAAGAACGATTTTTTTTTTTTTTTTCGAATAAAGATAACTAAATTGCAGCAGCAGTAAGGTAGGAAACCAGAACCTGTTGCAATTCACGGGAAGATCAAAGGATGATCCGCGGTGGTGGAGATGATGGCGGAATTCGGTGACGATCTTTTAAGCAATTGTGGGAATTGCTTTGGATGGTTGTGGAGGGTTGATGGATGGCTGTGGAAGGGCAGCGAGATGCCAAGAACGCTGCTCTGATACCAGGTGTTAGAACCCTTGCAGATTCTAAACTTGGGGTTGATCTCTTTAGGGGATCGGCCTCCTTGGAACTCTATAGGGGTTCCTCCCTCCAAGTTGCTGCTCAAAGGCTGCAGAAAAGATTCATCTATTGCTTGAGAAAAGAGGAGGAATACATGGCTATTTATAGGGCTTCTAAACCCTAACTCCTAATAGGACTCCTACTTAAGACTCTTACTTCTAACCAACTCCTAATAGGACTCCTACTCAAGACTCCTATTCCCTTACAACTCCTAATTCTTCTCTAAGAAAAAACCTCCTACATGAATGTCCCTCTCAATTAGGACTCTCCTAACTAGAGTCCTAACAGAATGTCCTTCTCAATTAGGACTCTCCTAGTTAAAGTCCTAACAGTTTTACATGAATGTCCCTCTCAATTAGGACTCTCCTAGCTAGAGTCCTAACAGTTTCTTCGTAATCGATACCTTATTCTTGGTTGAAACCTTTGGCGACTAATCTAGCCTTGTTTCTAACCACGATACCATTTTCGTCTTGCTTGTTTCTAAAGACCCACTTAGTACCTATAACTAAGTGGTCACTTGGTCTAGGAACAAGCTTCCATACCTCATTACTCTCAAATTGGTTCAATTCTTCTTACATTGCAATGATCCAAAAATCATCTTTTAAGACTTCGTCAATGCATTTAGGTTCAATTTGAGAAAGGAAAGCGGCGTTAGCACAGAAATTTTTGAAAGAAGAACGAGTTTGAACCCCTTTTGATGTATCTCCTATAATTTGCTCTTTTGGATGAGCATCTACATACTTCCATTCTTTTGGTAAAGAAATTTCGGAAGAAGATGCATTCAAATGACTATTTTGAGGAGAGGGTTCATTTAAATTCAAATTATCAAAACCAAGATCATCATCAAAATAATTTTTCTTTAAATCGGAAATTTCATTAAAAACTACATTAATAGACTCTTCAATTACTAAAGTTTTTTTATTAAAAATCCGAAAAGCTTTAGAAACGGAAGAGTAATCAAGAAAGATGCCTTCATCGGATTTAGCATCAAATTTTCCTAAAGCATCCCTTTCATTTAAAATAAAGCATTTACAACCAAAAACTTTAAAATAGGAGATGTTTGGTTTTTTGTTATTCCATAATTCATAGGGAGTTTTGGATAAGGATGGTCTTATTAGGACTCTATTCATGATGTAGCAAGCCGTATTTACGGCTTCGGCCCAAAAGTACTTAGGTAAACTATGTTCATTCAACATAGTTCTTGCCATTTCTTGTAGGTTTCTATTTTTTCTTTCAACTACTCCATTTTGTTGAGGATTTCTTGGAGTTGAGAAGTTGTGATTGTACCCATTACTTTCGCAAAAATTTTGAAAGTCACGGTTTTGGAATTCACCACCGTGATCACTCCGAATTGATGAAATCATGAAGCCTTTTTCGTTTTGAGTGAGTTTACAAAATTTAGAGAAACACTTGAAGCAATCACTTTTGTGAGCTAAGAAATAGGTCCAAGTGTATCTAGAGTAGTCATCCACAATCACAAAAGCATATTTGCTTCCACCTAAACTTGTTGTATCAATTGGTCCAAATGGATCAATTGTAATGGTCTAGTAGTGCTAATTTGATTTTTTGGTTTGAAGCTTGTTTTTATTTGTTTGCCTAGTTGACATGCATCGCATACTTTATCCTTAATAAACTTTATATTTGGAATTCCTCGTACTAATTCTTGAGATGAGATCTTAGATATTGTTTTCATGCTTGCATGGCCTAATCTCCTATGCCAAAGCCAAGCATCATCATTTACGACGGAGAAGCACATTTCATTACTTAGTTCATCAAGATTGATGGTATAGACATTATTTTGTTTTAAAGCAATCATAGTCATGTTATGATTTGGTTTTTCAATAATGCACATATTTGATTCAAATCTAACGATGTAACCTTTATCGCATAGTTGACTAATACTCAAGAGATTATGTTTCAATCCATCAACTAGTAAGACATCATCAATGGAAAAATTAAATTTGTTACCAATAGTTCCCTTGCCAATGATTTTGCCCTTGTTGTTGTCTCCGAAGGTAACGTACCCTTCTTCTTTGCTAGTGAGCATAGAGAAATGAGATGGATCTCTAGTCATATGTCTTGAGCATCCACTATCGAGATACCATCTCTTGCTCCTAGCTTGTGGGTTTGTCTACAAAAGAGGATGATTTTTAGGTACCCATTTGATTTTGGGTGCCTCAAAAATTGACCCACTAACTTTGTTATTTATGATTGAATTCTTTATAGTTCCTTTAGGAACCCATATTAATTTTTGTGAACTAATTTTCCTAAATGGGCATTTGTAGGCAATATGTCCGGATTTGCAACAAAAGTTGCATTTCATATAAGAGGAAACATGTAATGTAGTTCCTTTTATGAAAGTGGTAGGATTTTGATGTAATCCTTTTACAAATCCAATTCTATTTCTATTTGCGATGTGACCCTTGTGTGCAAGGATCATATCTAATCCTTTGCTACCAACCTTAAACTTGTTTAAGGTTTCCTTAAGAAGCAAATTTTTATTTTTTATTGCTTCTAA
Source organism: Musa acuminata AAA Group (assembly GCF_036884655.1). Lineage (NCBI taxonomy): Eukaryota > Viridiplantae > Streptophyta > Magnoliopsida > Zingiberales > Musaceae > Musa > Musa acuminata. Next base: position 10,435,498 of record NC_088336.1, on the reverse strand, counting down.
GTGCTCACACTTAGAGCATGGAGGAGTTTGAAGACTATCAAACTTATCTTGTAGCAAAGCATGCTCTTTCTTTAAGATACTTAACTTCTTGCTAACAGTTCTACATTCATCAAATAATTCATGAAAAGCGATAGATAGTTCTTCAAAAGATAAATCTTCATTAAATAAATCACATACCTCTTCTCCTAACGCCATTAGCGCGTAATGAGCAACTTGCTCGGTGTTGGACTCCTCTTCTTCGGATGCGCTTGAATCATCCCACGTTGCCTTAAATGCCTTCTTCTTTGATGTTCTCTTTTTGGCTTGAGGACAATCGTTCTTATAGTGTCCCGGTTTTTTGCATTCATAGCAAATCACTTGGTCCTTCTTTTGTTCAAATTTATTTTTTGTATTATTTTTAAATCTGTTCTTTCTTAAATATTTTTTAAATTTTTGAGTCAAAAGTGCAATGTCATTGTCACTGTCCTCATCACTTGATGTTCCTTTCAAGTGGTCTTCTTGTGATTTGAGTGCCATATCCTTCCTGTTCTTTGGAAGGGGGTTCTCGAGCTCGTCATCAGCTTGACATGTTATTTCGTAGGTCATTAGAGACCCAATGAGTTCTTCAAGAGGGAATGCTTTAAGGTATTTGGCCTCTTGAATGACCGTAACTTTTGGATCACAACTTTTAGGGAGGGATCTTAAGATTTTAGTTACTAGTTCAAAGTTAGTAAAATCTTTACCAAGAGCTTTGAATCCATTGATGACATCCGTAAACTGGGTGTACATGTCTCCGATGGACTCACTTGGTTTCATTCGGAAAAGTTCGTAAGAGTGCACAAGGATGTTGATTTTGGACTCTTTCACTCGGCTAGTGCCTTCATGAGTGACCTCAAGAGTTCTCCAAATATCAAAAGCCGAATCACACATTGAAACACGATTAAATTCGTTTTTGTCTAGTGCACAAAACAAGGCATTCATAACCTTTGCATTTAAAGCAAAAACCTTCTTCTCCGATTCATCCCATTCGCTCATCGGAAGAGAAGATTTTTGAAATCCATTCTCGACAATAGACCAAAGCTCAAAGTCCATAGAAATGAGGAAGATTCTCATGCGAGTCTTCCAATATGTGTAATCCGACCCATTAAACAAAGGTGGTCGTGCAATAGAATGACCCTCTTGCATGCCGGAGTAAGCCATCTCTCTTGGGTATTAAACCAAATATGAGAGATAACCTTGCTCTGATACCACTTGTTAGGATCGGAGCGGCACTAAGAGGGGGGGGGGTGAATTAGTGCAGCGGATTAAAACTTCGATTTTAATCAAAATCTTTCGTACGTTAAGAACGAAACTTGAGAAATTTAACTTGAAGGCATATTCTTAAAGTTGCGCAGCAAGAGTAATGAGGAACTAAAGCAGTAAGAAGATTTGCAGTAATGTAAATGACAATAATAAAAAGCAAACCAGAGATTACGCCGATTTTTAGAGTGGTTCGGTCAAATGACCTACTCCACTTGCGAGGCCCCTCTTCGATGAGGCTCCCACCTTCCACTAGCAAGTCTCTTGAAATGGAAGGGTAAACACCCCTCTTACAACCTTTTACAAGCAGCTCAACCTCTTATAAATTTTCAATAAGAAAGGAGGATGAGAACTCTCTAGCAAATTGAAAACAAGACTTGCTAAGACTTTCTAAGACTTTTCTCTCAATCAAAAATGCTTCTCAAAAGTTGTAACCTCAGCTGAGATTTGAGGGGTATTTATAGGCCTCAAGAGGATTCAAATTTTGGGCTTCAAAATTTGAATTCTCTTAGGGTTCCCGGTGCTGGAGGTGCCACCGCCCAACCAGGCGGTGCCACCGCCCAGCGCTCGGGTGCTGGACGGTGCAACCGCCCAGCCAAGGAGGTGTCACCGCCCAGCTCTCGGGTGCTGGGCGGTGCTAGGCGGTGCCACCGCCTACAGTGTTTTCAGCCACTAGTTGGGCTTCAATCTTGGCTCTCTAGTTCGCTGGTTTAGCTTAATTTTTAGCCTAAACCAACTCTGACTTTCGGCCCAGTTGGCCCATAACCAGGATATAGGATTATCTCTTAATCCTAATCCTAATTACAAGTGGACTACATAACCAAAACACATCCTAAGCAAATTTTCAACCACGAACGTCGAGTCTTGTTCTGGCGAGCTTTCCGACGAACTTTCTGCCGACGGGCTTCTAGCAAGCTCCCGAACTTGTGATGACTTTAATGAGTAGCCGAGCCTTCTCGGTGATCTCCGTGAACCTCCGACGATCTCTTCGGCGAACTTCCAAAAATTCCGACAGGTTCCCGATTTCTTCTCGGTTGGTTCTAGCAGCATCTCCGACGATTCTTCGGACTCTTAAACGTCCATCGAACTTGACTCCAGTATTCTCGCTTTGTGTTTTCTGGTTATCGTAGTTAATCCTGCACACTTAACTCAATAATATGGATTAGATCAAATAACCCATCAATTGATTTTATCATCAAAATCCGAGATTCAACAGAGGTTGCACTGCCTGGCAGAGCTCGAGAACTGAGCCCAGGCGGTTGCACCTCTCTGTCAGGGGCGGTTGCACCTCCTGAGTCTGGCTCGGAGACTGAGCCCCAGGCGGTGCCACCTCTTGACAGAGGCGGTTGCACCTCTCTGCCAGAGCTCGAAGACTGAGCTCAGGCGGTGCCACCTCTCTGTCAGGGAGGTTGCACCGCCCAGTCTAGCTCGAAGACTGGGGAGGTTGCACCGCCCAGTCTCACTGGGAGGCTTAGCCCAGGCGGTGCCACCTCCTGGCCTAGGCGGTTACACCTCCTGGTGCTATCAGGGTCCGAATGGTTAGCTCCATTCGGCCCAATTTTAGTCTTTCAGGGGCCCAATTGCCCCAAGATTAAGCTAATGGGATCACCTCTCATTTTCCAACTTAATCAACATGCTAACTACGATTAGATCTAAGACAATTTCTGCAGCTTTGCTTCGGTGCGTCAATCGCTTCTTCCGGCGAGTTTCCGGCGAACTTCCGTCGATCATCCGATGAACCCTCGGTGATGCTCCTGCGGACTTCCGGCAAACTCCTGGACTTTGCGACGATCCACTTGGCGAGTTCCGACAAGCTTCGCTTGGCAAGCTTCTGGACTTCTCGGATCTGTTCTCGCAGAACCTCCGACGACCGTCCGAACTTCCGTCGAACTCTCGAACTCCCAACGTGATCATGAACTTGACTCCGGCGTAACTCCTGCTGCATGTCTTTCTTCCATCGTAGTTAATCCTGCACACTCAAAACAAAAACTTCGATCGAGACAATTAATCCTAAGCAATTAACCAAGTTGTCCGGCATGTAATTGGTCCCTCGACGCTTCGTCCGATTCTTCGGCGCATCGTCCTTTCCTGCAGCCTATTGCCCAATCGGCCAGTTGACTCCGCAACTCCGATATCCTTGGCACAATACCCGCTCTTCTTGGCCCGATGCTCGAGTCCACGGCCCGAAGCCTTCTGTCGATACGTCGACCGATCCACCGGCCCGACGTCCAATCTTCTGACATGTTCCTCCGGCACAACATGATGTTCTTGCTTTAATTGTCTCATCCTAATCGAAGCACCCTGTGTCACTCAAGACACAGATTAAATCATAAACATATATCTTTTTTTTTTTGGTAAATCATAAACATATATCAAGTAGTTTCATCATCAAAATACGAGATTCAACAGTAAGCAGCAAGAATAAATACAAATCAGAGAGCACCACAATTTTAGAGTGGTTCGGTCAATCTTGACCTACATCCACTTTTGGCTTCCTCTTCCGACGAGGTCACCGACATCCACTAGAGGCCTTCCTTCAATAGGCGAATGCCAACTACCCTTTTACAGTTTCACTCCTTTTGATGGGCTTAAGAGACAACCCTTACAGAATTTTCTCTCCTCTCTTAAACGATCAAAACATGGAAGAAAAGAGGGAGGAGAACTTATAGCTTTTACAACATTTTTGAGCTCTAAAATTCATAGAATAAGATTGGATTTTCGGTGCCCTTTCATGCAGGAAATGGTGGGGTATATATAGGCCTCAAACTGGTTCGAATTTGGAGGTCAAAAAAGTCATCTCTCGGATTTCCGGGGTCATGGCGGTACTACCGCCAGATTGGGCTGTACGACCACCTGACAGAGCTCGGTCTCCGAGCTCTAGTGGTGCCACCACCTGACTAGGGTGGTTCCACCGCCCAGTCTTACTCGGAGACTAAGCCCAGGCGGTGCCACCGCCTGACTGGGGTGGTTCCATCGCCCAACTTTCCTAGGAGACTAAGCTCCTGGGCAATGCCACCACCGGCCAAGAAATCTGGGTCTGAATGGGCTGATTCATTCGGCCCAATTTGGGTTTGTCAAGGGCCCAATTGCCCCCAGATTAAGTTAATGGGATTACCTCTCATTCCTAGCTTAATCTATATGCTAATTACGATATTTTTTAAGACATTTAATGCAACTTACTTCGGTGCGTCAATCGCTTCTTCTTGCGAGCTTCCAGCGAACTTCCGACGAACCCTCGGCAATGCTCCGGCGGACTTCCGGCAAATCTCCTGGACTTGTGACGATCCACTTGGCGAGTTCTGACGAGCTTCTTTGGCAAACTCCTGGACTTCTCAGATTTGTTCTCATAGAACCTCTAACGACCGTCCGGACTTCCGTCGAACTCTCGAACCCCCAATGTGATCATGGTCTTGACTCCGACGCAACTCCTACTACATGTTTTATTGCCATCGTAGTTAATCCTACACACTTATCTCAACATATGAATTAGATAACAAACGACAATTGACTTCATCATCAAAATTCGAGATTTTTTTTTTTTTTTTTGGTAAGTAAAAGTAAATTGATTATGTGTAAAGATTCTACAAATAGCTTTATCTATACAAGTCATAGACAAAGCCAATTAACTCATAGAGTGCGAATGCGATAGTTATGACTACACATGCTGTAGACTATAACTACTTGTGGGTACATTATTTGACATCATTCCCAAGATCTTTAGCTAATAGCAAAATTAAATTTGATAAAAATATCTTTTTCTCTTCGGGTGAAGTGCTCGATTTTGAGATCATGCTCCATACAGGATCTTGAGTCTCTAATAATCTCTTTCAAGAGCTGAGCATTGTTTGTGTGTTGAAATTCAAAGATTCTATTACATCTCTCCTTCCACATCCACCAAATAGCGCATCTGAAAGTAGCCTTTGCCAGTTGTGTAAGTGGCCCTTTTCTTGAGAAACATTGCATAAGGTCGCCTAGTTCTTGGTGCAAGTTTGGTTGCGGCAGTCTATTGAGTTCAAATCGCTGGAGAATCTCCTTCCATATCCATTTTGTATAATTACAAGCAAAATAAAGGTGGTCAACAGTTTCTTACAAAGGGAGAATCGGTTAACATGATAGATACCTCTTCTTTTCATATTGTCTATTGTAGGTAGTTTATTGAGAAGGGCCTGCCATGTACATAAGGAGTGTCTTTGTGATCCCGGTCGATCCCATGTCCAACTGCTTGGGACCCACTTGTTATTTCTTTGTCTAATTTGATTCCATACGGATGTGGCACTAAATTTGCCATTGTCATGAGGCCAAATAAGTATATCTGAAGAGTTGTTCCTGATTGGAATAGCTATGATAGTCGGCCAAAGTGATAACATTTCGGGAGAAATAGGATTAGGGAGACACCAGGTACCGTTAGCAATGAACTCGGAAACCTTCCAATCTTTGGGAGCCCCAAGATCTTTTCGTATTCTGTCACCATATAATTGAAATATACTCTTCCCATTCACCCAAGGATCGTACCACATATTAGTACTAGTTCCAGAAGAGATTGCATAAGAAATATGTTTGATTAGCCAATTCCTTGCCTTTAAAATTCCTTTCCAAGCTGAAGAGTGGTATGTTCTTGTTGAAATTTCCCAGATTGATTCCTTTGAAAGATACCTAGCAGAAACCCATTGTGACCATAAGGAACATTTGTTTTGCAAAAGATCCCACAATTGTTGTACCAGGCATGCTTGATTCCAATCTCTAGTATTTCTCAAGTTTAGCCCCCCTTCATCTTTCGGTTTGCAAATGCTATCCCAATTTACCATATGCATTGCCTTATCATTTGTGCCATTCCAGAAGAAGTTCATTAATAACCGTTCAATATCTTGGAGAAGTCCAGCAGGCAGAAGAAATGCATTACACCAATATATAGAGTAGGAGTGCAATACAGAACGGATGAGTTCGAGTCGTCCTGCTTTTGATAGAAGCCTATTTTTTTCAAGAAGAAATTCTATTCTTTATTTTTTGTAGGATAGGCTGACAGTGGGATTTGTGAATGCCTGTGGATATGAGCGAGAGACCCAAATAAGGAACTGGCAGGCTTCCCTCACTAACCCCCAAAGTTTATGCAATAAAGACCTTATTCTCAACATAAGGGCTCATATATACTTTACTTTTCGCATGATTTAACTGAAGTCCAGAAACCATACCAAAGTCATTCATAATAGTAGCCAGGTTCTTTACTGAAGTTGGATCATTTTGGAGAAAGATAAGTAAATCATCTGCAAATGTTATATGTGATATATGAATAGAGCCAGCATTGGGTACCTTTATGCTGCCATTTAAGACTGCATGTTCCAACATACAGCTAAGTCCTTCCATCGCAATAGTCAAAATTCGAGATTCAATATTAAAGAGTTGTAAATTTGCTAGAGTTGTAAAATTGCTGGAGTTCTCCTCCTTCCTTTCTAAGTATTGAAACTTGTAAGGGTTGTCACCTAAACCCGGTAAAAAGAGAAAAGCTGTAAAAGGTGGTTGGCCTTCGCCTATTGAAAGAAGGCCTCTAGTGGACGCCGGTGACCTCGTCGGAGGAGGAAGCCGAAAGTGGATGTAGGTCACGATTGACCGAACCACTCTAAATCTAGTTTGTATTTCGTTTTGAGCAATCTTCTTTAACTGCAAATCATTTTATAGCAAAGTACTTCTTCTCCTCATCTTGCTTTCACTACACTTATGCTCTCTTACGTTTTAAAGTAATTATCTTTTCGAATCGATTTCCTTTTAACGTACGAAATATTTTCTGAAATCGCATAAGTTTTCCGCTGCACTAATTCACCCCCCCCCCCCCCTCCCCCCTCTTAGTGCGCTCTTGATCCTAACAAGTGTTTATGATTTGATCTGTATGTATTTTGAGTGACGTAGGAAGCTTCGATCAGGGAGAGACAATTAAAGCAGGAAGAATCATGTTGGGTTAGAGAAAAACATGTCAATGTTAGGATCGAGAGCACTAAGAGGGGGGGGTGAATTAGTGCAGCGGAAATCTTACAGCGATTAAAACCAAAAGCTGCGTTCGTTCAATAAAAACTATTATGATGCAAAAGCTAATTCTCAGTTTGTATCTAAGTGCAATATGCGTCTAAGCGCAGATTGTGTCTAAGCGCAGTTTGCGTCTAAACACAGTTTGCGTCTAAGCGCAGTTTTGCGTCTAAGTGCAGTTTGCGTCTAAACGCAGATTTACGTCTAAACTCAGATTTATGTCTAAACGCAGTTTTATGTCTAAACGCAGATTTACGTCTAAACGCAGATTTACGTCTAAACGCAGTTTTACGTCTAAACGCAGATTTACGTCTAAACACAGTTTTACGTCTAAACGCAGATTTACGTCTAAACTCAGATTTACGTCTGAACGCAGTTTTAAAGGGATCTGAACTTTAGAAACTCGTTCGTAAAAGCGCAGAAGACAGTTTTGCAGAATCAAGGCGTAAACGTAAACTGCAATGTAAATATCGTACGAAAACGCTGGTTTACGTCTGAAAGCAGATTCGGACAGATCAGCACTTAAAAACTTGTTCGTGAAGGCGTAGAAGACAGTTTTGCAGAATCAAAACGTAAACGTAAACAGTAATGTACGAAAACACCGATTTACGTCTGAATGCAGATTCGGAAAGAACAGCACTTAGAACTTGTTCGTAAAATCGTAGAATGCAGTAGTTATGAAGGAGGTTTGCAATAATGATAAAGTGCTCAAAATAAACGCAAACCAGAGATTTAGAGTGGTTCGGTCAGTCTTGACCTACTCCACTTTTGGCTTCCTCCACCGACGAGGTCACCGACGTCAACTAGAGGCCTTCCTTCAATTAGGCGAAGGCCAACTGCCCTTTTTACAGTTTCTCTCCTTTTGGCAGGCTCAGGAGACAACCTTTACAGACCTTTCTCTCCTCACTTTACAACTCAAAACTTGAAGAACAGAAGGAGGAGACTTAAAGGCTTTACAACACTTTTGAGCTCTTAGAATCACAGAAAAGATCAAGATTTCGGTATAGGTCTGTATCTTTTCAGTGCTGAATGGGTGGGGTATTTATAGGCCCCAAACCCAGTTCAAATTTGGAGCTCAAAACGATCAAATCCCGGAATTCCGGGATCAGGCGGTTGCACCTCTTGACTGGAGAGGTTGCACCGCCTGGCAGAGCTCGAAGACCGAGCTCAGGCGGTGCCACCTCTCTGTCAGGGAGGTTGCACCGCCCAGTCTTGCTCGAAGACTGAGCTCAGGCGGTGCCACCTCTCTGTCAGGGAGGTTGCAACGCCCAGTCTTGCTCGAAGACTGAGCTCAGGCGGTGCCACCTCCCGGCTGGGGAGGTTGCACCGCCCAGTCTCGCTGGGAGGCTTAGCCCAGGCGGTTGCACCTCCTGGTGCAATCAGGGTCCGAATGGTTAGCTCCATTCGGCCCAATTTCAGTCTTTCAGGGGCCCAATTGCCCCAAGATTAAGCTAATGGGATCACCTCCCATTTTCCAACTTAATCAACGTGCTAACTACGATTAGATCTAAGACAATTTCTGTAGCTTTGCTTCGGTGCATCAATCGCTTCTTCCGGCGAGTTTCCGGCGAACTTCCATCGATCATCCGATGAACCCTCGGTGATGCTCCTGCGGACTTCCGGCAAACTCCTAGACTTTGCGACGATCCACTTGGCAAGTTCCGACGAGCTTCGCTTGGCAAGCTTCTTTGACTTCTCGGATCTGTTCTCGCAGAACCTCCGACGACCGTCCGAACTTCCGTCGAACTCTCGAACTCCCAACGTGATCATGAACTTGACTCTGGCGCAACTCCTGCTGCTTGTCTAACTTTCATCGTAGTTAATCCTGCACACTTATCTCAAACACATAGATTAGACAACAAATGACAATTGACTTCATCATCAAAATCCGAGATTCAACAATCTCCCCCTTTTTGATGATGACAATCAATTGATAATGGAGTTATCCTTAACTCCCCCTGTCTATATACCATAGTTGAGATAAGTCAACCTTGAATTCAAGACCTGAGAATTTAAGTGACGTATTGATAAGTTAGATCAGTTAAACTCATCAATACTCCCATCATGATACTCATCATGATGTATCTCTTCAAGGATGATGTCAAGGCTTGACATACATCATCAAGTTTGTATGATTGTGTTTGTAACTATTCATCATGTAGTTTGAACATTATCATATAAAGCTGTGAAGCACTATTACATGATGCACACATTTGAAATATCCTAGCAAGTTTTGTATTTACTTCACATGATAATATATCAACTTAAGGCATAATGCAAACTTTAGCACATGTTCATATATCATCAAGTTTGTATGATTGTGTTTGTAACTATTCATCATGTAGTTTGAACATTATCATATAAAGCTGTGAAGCACTATTACATGATGCACACATTTGAAATATCCTAGCAAGTTTTGCATTTTCTTCACATGATAAGATATCAACTTAAGACATAATGCAAACTTTAGCACATGTTCATATATCTCTTGGTGATGCAAGGATGGCATGATCATAGCAGTGTGTTTATAGCATCACTCATAGTATTTCTAATCATGGCAGTGTTTATCAATTCATATATCTATTCATATATCTCCCCCTTTGTCATCAACAAAAAGCATAGTAAATATGATACCAGGAAAATAATAATAGCAAGCTTATAGAGGAATTTTACATAGATTGCTTTAAATACTTCTTTCCCTTTTTGTTATAATCCATTGTCTATGTAAAGATTTTGCAGGATGGAATACATACACATGAATCACTTCATCAAATCTATTTCAGAAACTTATTTTTCATGAAAGTGTACGAGAAAATCTGGTGTATAGCATTCAAAAAATAAGATGCATTCGGACAAGATTTTGTTGCAGATTTTCACATATAATCATAGAAACATGGCAATCAAGTGGTTTGATCATTCAACATAGTCCGAAAAATAATTTTAACAAATTTATCTATTCGGACACATCAACATTCCTAATTCTCTTCGAATGAAATCAAATTGTTCTTCACTTAGAGGTTTTGTAAAGATATCAGCTAGTTGATGTTTAGTATCAATGAACTCTATGATTATATCATGATTCGCAACATGATCTCGTATAAAGTGATGTCTAATATCAATATGTTTTGTTCTTGAGTGTTGTATAGGATTCTTGGTTAAGCATATTGCACTCGTGTTATCACATTTAATGGGAATATCTTTAAGATTAATTTTGTAATCTTCTAAAGTGTTTTTCATCCATACAACTTGTGCACAGCATGCACTTGCTGCAATATATTCAGCTTCGGTTGTTGATAGAGCAACCGAGCTTTGTTTCTTAGATGACCAGGAAACAAGAGCATGTCCTAAAAATTGACATGTTCCTGATGTGCTTTTTCTATCTAATCTACAACCAGCAAAGTCCGCATCAGCATAAGCAATTAACTCAAGATTCTCTGATTTTGGGTACCATAATCCTAGATTTGTGGTACCATTAAAGTATCTGAGTATTCTTTTAACTACTTTGAGATGAGATATCTTAGGGTTTGATTGAAATCTAGCACAAAGTCCTACACTGAACATGATGTCTGGTCTTGTTGCAGTGAGGTAAAGTAAACTTCCTATCATACCCCTATAAGTTTTTTGATCAAAGCTTTCTCCACTTTCATCAATTTCTAATTTAGTGGAGGTGCTCATAGGAGTGTTAATGGCTTTTGAGTTCTCCATATTAAACTTCTTGAGTAAATTCATGGCATATTTGGTTTGACTAATAAAGATGCCATTGCTTAGTTGTTTGATTTGTAAACCTAAGAAGAATGTTAACTCTCCCATTAAACTCATTTCGAATTCAAGATTCATAGTTTTAGCAAAAGATTCACAGAGAGATTCATTCGTAGAACCAAAGATAATATCATCAACATAAATTTGAACAATGAGAAAATTATTTTCAAAATTCTTGATGAATAATGTAGTATCAACCTTGCCTTTTATGAAATTATTTTCAATGAGAAAAGAACTAAGTCTCTCATACCAAGCCCTTGGAGCTTGTTTTAAACCATAGAGAGCTTTAGTTAATCTAAACACATGATTAGGGAGACTATTATTTTCAAATCCAGGAGGTTGTTCAATATAGACTTCTTCGGAAATAAGGCCATTTAGAAAAGCGCTTTTAACATCCATTTGAAATAACTTAAAATTATTACAACTAGCATAGGCAAGGAGCATCCTTATGGCTTTCAATCGAGCCACAGGTGCGAAGGTTTCTTCGTAATCGATACCTTCTTCTTGGTTGAAACCTTTGGCCACTAATCTAGCCTTGTTTCTAACCACGATACCATTTTTTTTTGGTAAGTAAAAGTAAATTGATTATGTGTAAAGATTCTACAAATAGCTTTATATATACAAGTCATAGACAAAGCCAATTAACTCATAGAGTGCGAATGCGATAGTTATGACTACACATGCTGTAGACTATAACTACCTGTGGGTACATTATTTGACATCATTCCCAAGATCTTTAGCTAATAGCAAAATTAAATTTGATAAAAATATCTTTTTCTCTTCGGGTGAAGTGCTCGATTTTGAGATCATGCTCCATACAGGATCTTGAGTCTCTAATAATCTCTTTCAAGAGCTGAGCATTATTTGTGTGTTGACATTCAAATATTCTATTACATCTCTCCTTCCACATCCACCAAATAGCGCATCTGAAAGTAACCTTTGCCAGTTGTGTAAGTGGCCCTTTTCTTGAGAAACATTGCATAAGGTCGCCTAGTTCTTGGTGCAAGTTTGGTTGCGGCAGTCTATTGAGTTCAAATCGCTGGAGAATCTCCTTCCATATCCATTTTGTATAATTACAAGCAAAATAAAGGTGGTCAACAGTTTCTTCTTGTTGCAAACAAAGGGAGCATCGGTTAACATGATAGATACCTCTTCTTTTCATATTGTCTATTGTAGGTAGTTTATTGAGAAGGGCCTGCCATGTACATAAGACTGCCACGATACCATTTTCATCTTGCTTGTTTCTAAAGACCCATTTCGTACCAATAACTAAATGGTCATTTGGCCTAGGAACAAGCGTCCACACCTCATTTCTCTCAAATTGATTCAATTCATCTTGCATTGCGATAATCCATTAATCATCTTTCATGGCTTCGTCAACGCATTTGGGTTCAATTTGGGAGAGAAAGGCGGCGTTTGCACAAAAAGTTTTAAGAGAAGATCGTGTTTGAACCCCCTTTGACGTGTCTCCTAAGATTAGCTCCTTAGGATGAGCATCTACATACTTCCAATCCTTGGGTAAGGAAGTGGATGCATTCAAGTTGCTAGTTGGAGACGGGGTTTCGTTTAAATTCAAAGAATCAAAGTTAACATCATCATCAAGATCATTTTTCTTAATTTCGGAAATCTCATTGAAAACAACATGGATGGATTCTTCAATAATTAAAGTTCTTTTATTGAAAATACGAAAAGCTTTAGAAACCGAAGAATAACCAAGAAAGATTCCTTCATCAGATTTAGCATCGAATTTTTCTAAGTTATCCTTTTCATTCAAGATAAAACACTTACACCCAAAGACTTTAAAATATGAGACATTTGGTTTTTTATTATTCCATAACTCATAAGGAGTTTTGGTGAGTAAGGGTCTTACTAGAACTCTATTCAAAATATAGCATGCAGTGTTTACAGCTTCGGCCCAAAAATATTTGGGTAGGCTATGTTCATTCAACATGGTTCTTGCCATTTCTTGTAGATTTCGATTTTTTCTTTCTACTACCCCATTTTGTTGAGGATTTCTTGGAGTAGAGAAATTATGGTTGTATCCATTGAGTTCACAGAATTCTTGGAAATCATGGTTTTGAAATTCTCCACCATGATCACTTCTAATTGACGAAATCATAGATCCCTTCTCATTTTGAACAAGTTTACAAAACTTGGTAAAATATCTAAAGCATTCATTTTTCTGTTTTTATAGGAAGGGATGATATTTAGGAACCCATTTCCTTTTGGGTGCCTCATAAATAGATCTACATTTCTTATCATGTTGCATAGAATTTGTCATGGTTCCTTTAGGAACCCAAATCAATTTGTTTGGACTTATTTTCTTGAATGGACAACAATGTGTCTTGTGTCCAGATTTGCAACAGAAGTTGCACTTGGTTTGGTGTTGAACATGTAAGATGGAGCCTTTTATGAAGGTGGTTGGATTTTGGTGAGGACTTCTCACAAATCCAATTCCACTCCTTTTGGGAACGTGACCCTTGTTTGTAAGGATCATGTTCAATGACTTGCTACCAACCTCGAATTTCTTCAAGGTGTCCTTAAGTAGCAAGTTTTCTTTTTGGAGAGTTTCTAGATTATGGCATTTTATGCATGGGCTTAAACTATCATGATGTTCAGCATTTAACTTATCGAAATTACAAATAAGACTATCGTGCTCCTTTTTTAGCAATTTGTATTTACTACTAATAATCTTATACTCATCAAACAATTCATGGAAAGCATTTAATAATTCATCGAAAGATAAATCTGTATCTATTGAATTTGTTACCTCATCTTCGATGGCCATTAAGGCGTAATGAGCAACTTGCTCGGTGTTGGACTCTTCTTCTTCGGATGCGCTTGAGTCATCCCATGTTGCTTGAAGTGCTTTTTTCTTTGATGTTCTCTTTTTGACTTGGGGACAATCACTCTTGTAGTGTCCCGGCTTTTTGCATTCATAGCAGATTACTTAGTTCTTCTTGGGTTCAAGTTTATTTTTTGCATCATTCTTAAACTTGTTTCTTTTAAAGAACTTTTTAAACTTTCTTGTTAGAAGTGCCAAGTCATCATCACAGTCCTCATCACTTGAGTTTTCTCTCAAGTGGCATTCAGAAGTTTTGAGTGCCATATCCTTCCTGTTCTTTGGAAGGATGTCTTTTTGCTCTTCATGAGCTTTACAAGTCATTTCGTAAGTCATTAATGACCCGATTAGTTCTTCAAGAGGGAAATTTCGTAAATCTTTTGCCTCTTGAATAGCAGTGACTTTAGGATCCCAACTCTTAGGAAGGGATCTTAGTATTTTGTTAACAAGCTCAAAATCCGAAAAGCTCTTTCCGAGTCCTTTTAGACCGTTGACGACATCCGTGAAACGGGTAAACATGTCGCCAATGGTTTCACTCGGTTTCATGCGGAAAAGTTCAAAAGAATGTAACAACAAATTGATTTTTGACTCTTTTACTCTACTTGTGCCCTCATGGGTCACTTCGAGTGTGTGCCAAATATCAAATGCAGTTTCACAAGTTGAAACACGGTTAAACTCGTTTTTATCAAGTGCACAAAATAAGGCATTCATAGCCTTTGCATTAAGAGCGAAAGCCTTCTTCTCCAAATCATTCCAATCGATCATTGAAAGAGAAGACTTCGAAAATCCGTTTTCGACAAGATTCCACAGTTCAAAATCCATAGAAATAAGAAAGATCCTCATTCGGGTCTTCCAGTAGGTGTAGTCCGTCCCACTGAACATGGGTGGACGCGTAATAGAATGCCCCTCTTGGTTTCCGGCGTATGCCATTTCTCTTTGGGTTTTAATCCGTTAGAGAGTTAACCTCGCTCTGATACCAATTGTTAGGATCGAGAGCACTAAGAGGGGGGGGGTGAATTAGTGCAGCGGAAATCTTACAGCGATTAAAACCAAAAGCTGCGTTCGTTCAATAAAAACTATTATGATGCAAAAGCTAATTCTCAGTTTGTATCTAAGTGCAGTTTGCGTCTAAGCGCATATTGCGTCTAAGCGCAGTTTGCGTCTAAACACAGTTTGCTTCTAAGCGCAGTTTTGCGTCTAAGCGCAGTTTGCGTCTAAACGCAGATTTACGTCTAAACTCAGATTTACGTCTAAACGCAGTTTTACGTCTAAACGCAGATTTACGTCTAAACGCAGATTTACGTCTAAACGCAGTTTTACGTCTAAACGCAGATTTACGTCTAAACGCAGTTTTACGTCTAAACGCAGATTTACGTCTAAACTCATATTTACGTCTGAACGCAGTTTTAAAGGGATCTGAACTTTAGAAACTCGTTCGTAAAAGCGCAGAAGACAGTTTTGCAGAATCAAGGCGTAAACGTAAACTGCAATGTAAATATCGTACGAAAACGCTGGTTTACGTCTGAAAGCAGATTCGGACAGATCAGCACTTAAAATCTTGTTCGTGAAGGCGTAGAAGACAGTTTTGCAGAATCAAAACGTAAACGTAAACAGTAATGTACGAAAACACCGATTTACGTCTGAATGCAGATTCGGAAAGAACAGCACTTAGAACTTGTTCGTAAAATCGTAGAATGCAGTAGTTATGAAGGAGGTTTGCAATAATGATAAAGTGCTCAAAATAAACGCAAACCAGAGATTTAGAGTGGTTCGGTCAGTCTTGACCTACTCCACTTTTGGCTTCCTCCACCGACGAGGTCACCGACGTCAACTAGAGGCCTTCCTTCAATTAGGCGAAGGCCAACTGCCCTTTTTACAGTTTCTCTCCTTTTGGCAGGCTCAGGAGACAACCTTTACAGACCTTTCTCTCCTCACTTTACAACTCAAAACTTGAAGAACAGAAGGAGGAGACTTAAAGGCTTTACAACACTTTTGAGCTCTTAGAATCACAGAAAAGATCAAGATTTCGGTATAGGTCTGTATCTTTTCAGTGCTGAATGGGTGGGGTATTTATAGGCCCCAAACCCAGTTCAAATTTGGAGCTCAAAACGATCAAATCCCGGAATTCCGGGATCAGGCGGTTGCACCTCTTGACTGGAGAGGTTGCACCGCCTGGCAGAGCTCGAAGACCGAGCTCAGGCGGTGCCACCTCTCTGTCAGGGAGGTTGCACCGCCCAGTCTTGCTCGAAGACTGAGCTCAGGCGGTGCCACCTCTCTGTCAGGGAGGTTGCAACGCCCAGTCTTGCTCGAAGACTGAGCTCAGGCGGTGCCACCTCCCGGCTGGGGAGGTTGCACCGCCCAGTCTCGCTGGACTTCCGTCGATCATCCGATGAACCCTCGGTGATGCTCCTGCGGACTTCCGGCAAACTCCTGGACTTTGCGACGATCCACTTGGCAAGTTCCGACGAGCTTCGCTTGGCAAGCTTTTGGACTTCTCGGATCTGTTCTCGTAGAACCTCCGACGACCGTCCGAACTTCCGTCGAACTCTCGAACTCCCAACGTGATCATGAACTTGACTCCGGCGCAACTCCTGCTGCTTGTCTAACTTTCATCGTAGTTAATCCTGCACACTTATCTCAAACACATAGATTAGACAACAAATGACAATTGACTTCATCATCAAAATCCGAGATTCAATAGTCAAAAGATTGGACATCGAGCCGAAGGATCGGTCGACGTATCGGCAGAATACTTCGGGCCATAGGTTCGGGTATCGAGCCAAGAAGAGTGGAAATTGCACTAAGGAAATCGGAGTTGTGGAGGTCAACTAGCCGATTGGGCAATAGGCCGTAAGAGAGGACGATGCGCTGAAGAATTGGGCGAAGCGTCGATGAACCAATGACATGCCGGATAATATGATTCATGCTTTGTAATAATTATCTAAGATCAAAGTAGATTTTAATTGTGTAGGATTAACTATAATAGCGATCAAGGTATAAAGCAAATGAAGTCTCGGAGTCAAGAATGAGATATCGTTGGGAGTTAGTTCGTCGGAAGTCCTGATATTCGTTGGAAGTTCTACCAGAATTGACCAAGAAGTCTAGGAGCTTACTGGGAGTCCGCTGGAACATTGCCGAGAGATCGTCGGAAGTTCGTCGGAAGATCGCCGGAAGAAACCTAGACTAACTAGACCAGATTTGCTTAGTATATGTCTTAAATTTTGTAGTTAGCATATAATTTGGATTAGAATTGGGTCAACCCAATTAGGGAACAGTTGGGCCCAAGTTTGGGTAGTGTTGGGCTAAGAGAAAGGCCCAAACACTGACCAAACAATTGAAACCATCGTGGCAGAGTCTTCGAGAATGTGTCAGGCGATGGTACCACCCAAACTCAGTCTCCAAGATTGTCAAGCAGTGGTACCACTTAGTGTCAGGCTGCAAGCGGTGGTACCGCCTGGTGCAGGCGGTGGTACCGCTTGTACCTTGAAGTTTCGGGGATTTAAATTTTGGCTCCATTTTTTAAGTCATTTAGGGTCTATAAATACCCTATACATGGAGAAGCAAGAAAAGTGAACAAAAACTCTGTGTTTCTAGAGTTGAAAACCATTGTAAAGTATAGAGTCCTTCCTCCTAAAATTTAAAGACCATTCTAAGAGAGAGTGTGAGGGAAGCTTTCTAAAAAGGGGGTGTAAAGGTTCTCACCTGAGCCTGCAAAAGGAGAATAGAATTGTAAGAGGGAGGTTGATCTTCGTTTATTAAAGGAAGATCATTAGTGGATGGCAATGGCCTCGATAGAAGAGGAATCGGTGGAGTGGATGTAGGTCACGACGACCGAACCATTATAACTTGATTTGCATTTACTTCTAGCAATTTACATTTACTGCAAACTACCCTTCTTTACTTGCTTTAAATCTACTACACTCTTCTTGTTAGAACCCTTGCAGATTCTAAACTTGGGGTTGATCTCTTTACGGGATCGGCCTCCTTGGAACTCTATAGGGGTTCCTCCCTCCAAGTTACCGCTCAAAGGCTGCAGAAAAGATTCATCTATTGCTTAAGAAAAGAGAAGGAATACATGGCTATTTATAGGGCTTCTAAACCCTAACTCCTAATAGGACTCCTACTCAAGACTCCTATTCCCTTACAACTCCTAATTCTTCTCTAAGAAAAAACCTCCTACATGAATGCCCCTCTCAATTAGGACTCTCCTAGCTAGAGTCCTAATAGAATGTCCCTCTCAATTAGGACTCTCCTAGCTAGAGTCCTAACAGTTTTACATGAATGTCCCTCTCACTTAGGACTCTCCAAGCTAGAGTCCTAACTGACCCGCCCTCTTCAAATCAGCCTTGTCCTCGAGACTGATGATTCGTGAATTCTGGGAATTTGATCTTCAAGTCGTCATAGTTCTCCCAAGTGGCATCTTCTATTGGTAGGTTCGCCCACTGTATTAGCACTTCATTAGTGGGTCATCGTCATCGAGTCACGATTCGTCGATCAATAATGGCACTTGGCTAGGTCTGGAGTTCTCTTTGGGTAGTCATATTTGGTGGGTGGCTTTGGGCTGTCTCCAAGCACCTATTTAAAACTTTCGTCTGGCTGTTGGTTTATGGGTGATATGTCGTACTCCTTTCTAATTTAGTACCCTACATATGGAATAACTTTGTCCAAAATCTGCTCTTGAAGATGCAAGTAGAATTTATCACAAGCACAATGCGTCCCTTATAGCATAATTCTTTTGAGTCCCGATTGTAATGAGCCACAGAGCTTGGTGCTTCCTCTAATTTTTTTTGTATCTTACTAGTCTCCGAATCTTCCTGCCATTTCATCTTAATATCCTCAAGGAAGTCGTTGGTTGGAAGTAAAACGACCGAAAATTCAGCTTGCTCAAGTAGCTGCGAAATCGCATCTGCAACAATATTCTCTTTCCACCTTTTGTAAGTTATTTCATAATCAAATCCAAGAAGTTTTGTTACCCATTTTTGCTGCTCGGGGGAAGATATCTTCTGCTCCAAGAGATATTTTAGGCTTTTATGGTCGGTCTTGATTTAAAAGTGACACCTGATCAAGTACGATCTCCACCTCGTTGCTGCGTGAACAATGGCGAGCATCTCCTAATCATATGTTAACATGTTTTGATAGGAGGGAGACAATGTCTTGCTAATGTATGTGAGTGGTCGACCATCTTGCATGAGAACGTCTCCCATTCTGTCTCCAGATGCATCGGCCTTAATGATGAAGGGTCGGTTGAA
The DNA here is from genome assembly GCF_036884655.1 of Musa acuminata AAA Group. Lineage (NCBI taxonomy): Eukaryota > Viridiplantae > Streptophyta > Magnoliopsida > Zingiberales > Musaceae > Musa > Musa acuminata. The sequence goes on along the minus strand of NC_088336.1, from coordinate 10,416,355 downwards.
ATCTGGTAGCACTAGCACCGGCATCGTCGTTATGGCTGCCTTAAGTTTGTAGAAGGCAGTGGAGGCTCTGTCCGACCATTGGAATACATCTTTTTCCAGTAAGGAAGTAAGTGGTGCACTGATCTTTCCATAGTTGCCGCTACAAGATCTCCCAAGATCTTTTTCCAGTAAGGAAGTAAGTGTAGCGGCGACGACACTGTAGCGGCGACGAGATCTCCCTAGGGCGATCTGACTCCTGCAGCGTTGGCTTTCTCCCACGGGCGACGATACTATAGCAACGATCTGATCTCCCTTACTGTAGTGGTGATCGGATCTCCTGCAGCGTCGGCTTCTCCCCAAGGGCGACGATACTATAGCGGCGACCAGATCTCCCTAGGGCGACGGTACTGTAGCGGCGATCTGATATACTGCGACGGTGGTTTTTTCCTATGGAGATGATTTTATAGCCGCGACCAGAAGAGGGATCAAACATGGCAGCGACGGCCCCTAGGGCTGGCGATGGTGGCGGGAGAGTTGATACGATGGTAAGACTCCCTACCGTTACCCCTCAATTGGCTCCTCCTCCATATCCTCTCCAGAGAGAAACTCCTTCGACGAAACAGTATCGAAGTAGATCGCGCTCTAGATCGCGGCAGCCTGCCCTCATTTCCAGTGACCCTAGGCCTTGGACTAGCCTCTTCAAGGCTCCGGTTGGAAGTCCGGATCTAAGCTTGGAATTCTTTACTCCAGAAGTTCAGGTTGATAAGAAGATTGCTGTATACGAGACTGCTGATTCAGCAGAGCTTATTGAGACATGGTCTATGGCGATTGTTGGCTATGTGGTAGGTCTCAAAACATCTTATTTCCCACTATCCTCATTTATCAAAACTCGATGGGGAATATCGTCATTTGATCTTCATATGCTGGAGAACGGATTCTTTGTTTGCAAGCTATACTCTGAAGATGATTTACAACGAGTCCTCGAAGGATTCTGGACTATTCGTGGCCATCCAATGATTCTACGACGCTGGTCTCCTGATGTCCGTTTGGAGTTAGATAGCCTACAGTCTATTCCATTATGGGTATCCTTTCAAGGTCTTCCTCTACATCTTTGGAGTCGACGTTTTATTGCAAAGTTATGCAGCACTCTGGGACAGCCACTCTACATCGACAAAGCAACAGCTGCTCAGACGAGATTAGCATTTGCACGAGCATGTGTACTGGTTTCTTCTGACGAAGATCTTCCAAATGAGGTTTTCTATCGTGATCTTGACGGGAACACTCGGAAGGTACATGTCTCATATTCTTGGAAGCCACAACGATGTCAGCATTGCTTATCTTTTGGTCATGCAAATGGAGCTTGTCAGCAAACTCCAAAACAAATCACAAAGGTCTATCGACCACGTCAAGCGCCTCCGCAACAAAGCGAGTCTTCTCTAATGGCAGTAGCACCGATGGTGGCGAAGACTATTGAGCATTCCGACTCACAAGGACAGCACCGCGGACAGAAGGACAAATCCAAAATTATATCTCTTCCTATAATGTCGGAGCCTTCCACAACAGAGGTTTCCCTTGGTACTAGTGGACAGGAGAAACATAAGTCAGGAACTTCATCTCTTCCAATATCATTGGATCCGTCCACAATAACTCAACAAACTCAGGCCCAAACAAATCTCGCCAGCAAGGATATTCTTCCTCAACAAACTCAAGCCACAACAAACATCGCCAACAAGGATATTCTGTCTCAACAAACTCATGCCCCAACAAACCTCTCTAGCCAAGCTACTCCAACAAGTACTATCCAGGAAATTGTGCTGCAACAATCTTATCGTGCTTCAACAAACCCTGCCAATCAAGACCACATGATTCAAGGTATTTTAAAGTTTAAAAATCTGCAAGCTGTAGATGAAGTGGATAAATATAGAAATCAAGTCATAAAAGGAAAGGATATTGTGCGGGAGGAAAATACAAAACCGAAGGATAAGAAAAAGGATGGTACAGTCCATCCAAAGTCGTAGGATGAATACCTTACCACCTTTTCATTTCTTTATTACTGATGAAGATAACATGTTGGAATGTTCGCGGACTTAATAAGCCGGAAAAATGTCGGGAGCTCAATAGAATAATCAAGTCTGCCGCATGTGATATTGTTATTCTAGTAGAAACGAAAATTAAACAATCGCGCGTTCAAGCTCAAAAGAATTTAATATGGCCGGACGCAGAACTGTTTACCAATGACTCAAATGAAACTTTTGGTAGAATATGGGTCTTATGGCATCCTAACTCTATTAATGCTTGGTTTATTTCTGCTACTGATCAATTCATTCAACTTAAGGTAGAGGACAAAAAGAATGGCTGTCAATTCAATTTCATTGGTATATATGCTTCAAATAGCATGCAAGAAAGAAATACTCTTTGGTCTGACCTGACTAATATTGCAAATGGCTGTCTCAATGTACCTTGGATTGTTCTTGGAGACTTTAATACTGTTCGGTACACAAATGAAAAAGAGGGGGGTAGACAACTTTCAGAAAGCCAGCTTCAAAGTTTTAATGATTACATTGACACTGCAGCTTTGTTTGATATGAAATCTGTGGGTAATTGGCTCTCCTGGAGTAATCAAGGTGCTGCTAACAGAAAAATAATGGCTCGACTTGATAGGTGTTTGATTAATCATGAATGGTTAACAGTTTACCCAGATTCACTTCTTGAGTATGGTGCTCCTTTGTTTTCTGACCATTCTTTAATGTATATACACGCAGACAAAGCGACACCAAGAGGCAAGAAACCGTTTAGATTCTTTAACATGTGGAGTACTCATCCTCAATTTCTTGATGTTATCAGATCTGCTTGGAATGTTAATGTGCATGGATCTCCCCCTTACATCTTATGTCAAAAGCTCAAAGCCTGTAAAGCAGCACTAAAGGAGTGGAATACAAATACCTTTGGCAATATTACCACCACAGTTCAATTTTGCAGGAAGGAACTAATGTCATTGCAACATGAGCTGCAACTTCAGCCAAATGATGAGAATATTATCTACAAAGAGACAGAAGCCAGAAATAACTTCATGCAAGCCTTAAAACAGGAGGAAAGTTTTGTAAAGCAAAAGTCTCGACAGCATTGGCTTACACTAGGAGATTCCAATACTAAATTTTTCTATGCTTCAATTGCTACTCGAAGGGCTGTTAACCGTATCAGCAAATGCAGAGACAAAGATGATAATCTTATTGAGAATTTAGAAGAGGTTAAAGCACACACAGAGCAATTTTTTTATTCCTTACTCAATCAAGCTGGGAAAACTAATAACATTCATGTGGAGCCGACTAGAAAACTTGATTCGGAAGCTATTTCAATCCTCAATGCCCCAATTACTGACGACGAAATTGTATGTGTTGTCTTTAAGTCACCAAAGCACAAAAGCCCAGGTCCAGATGGATTTCCAGCTGAATTTTACCAAACTGCTTGGTCTATTATTGGAAATGATGTGATCAAGGCTTGCCAACATTTTTTCTCTTCAGGTCATATTCTTAGAGAGATGAATTGCACCTTTATTTCTTTAATTCCGAAGAATGCAGGGGCTGATTCACTAGAGAACTATCGACCCATATCATTATGCAACTTTATTTACAAGATCATCTCCAAAGTATTAGCAAATAGAATGCAAAAGGTAATACACAAGATCATTAGCCCAAATCAAGCTGCTTTCATCAAAGGGAGAAGTATACATCATAACATTTTGCTTGCTAATGACTTGGTCAAAGATTTGCATTCAAAAGCAAGAGGGACAAAAATATGTTTTAAAGCTGATTTACGGAAAGCCTTTGATTCAGTTAATAGGAAATTTATCTATAAGATGCTCCTCGATATGAACTTCCCACAGCAATGGGTTAATTGGATTCAATCTTGCTTGGAAACTCCAAAGTTTTCGATACTCTTTAATGGCTCACCTATTGGTTTTTTTGGGAGCACGAATGGCATCCGACAAGGTGATCCACTCTCTCCGTATCTCTTTACTATTGCGATGGAAGGACTTAGCTGTATGTTGGAACATGCAGTCTTAAATGGCAGCATAAAGGTACCCAATGCTGGCTCTATTCATATATCACATATAACATTTGCAGATGATTTACTTATCTTTCTCCAAAATGATCCAACTTCAGTAAAGAACCTGGCTACTATTATGAATGACTTTGGTATGGTTTCTGGACTTCAGTTAAATCATGCGAAAAGTAAAGTATATATGAGCCCTTACGTTGAGAATAAGGTCTTTATTGCACAAACTTTGGGGGTTAGTGAGGGAAGCCTGCCAGTTCCTTATTTGGGTCTCCCGCTCATATCCACAGGCATTCACAAAACCCACTGTCAGCCTATCCTACAAAAAATAAAGAATAGAATTTCTTCTTGGAAAAATAGGCTTCTATCAAAAGCAGGACGACTCGAACTCATCCGTTCTGTATTGCACTCCTACTCTATATATTGGTGTAATGCATTTCTTCTGCCTGCTGGACTTCTCCAAGATATTGAACGGTTATTAATGAACTTCTTCTGGAATGGCACAAATGATAAGGCAATGCATATGGTAAATTGGGATAGCATTTGCAAACCGAAAGATGAAGGGGGGCTAAACTTGAGAAATACTAGAGATTGGAATCAAGCATGCCTGGTACAACAATTGTGGGATCTTTTGCAAAACAAATGTTCCTTATGGTCACAATGGGTTTCTGCTAGGTATCTTTCAAAGGAATCAATCTGGGAAATTTCAACAAGAACATACCACTCTTCAGCTTGGAAAGGAATTTTAAAGGCAAGGAATTGGCTAATCAAACACATTTCTTATGCAATCTCTTCTGGAACTAGTACTAATATGTGGTACGATCCTTGGGTGAATGGGAAGAGTATATTTCAATTATATGGCGACAGAATACGAAAAGATCTTGGGGCTCCCAAAGATTGGAAGGTTTCCGAGTTCATTACTAACGGTACCTGGTGTCTCCCTAATCCTATTTCTCCCGAAATGTTATCACTTTGGCCGACTATCATAGCTATTCCAATCAGGAACAACTCTTCAGATATACTTATTTGGCCTCATGACAATGGCAAATTTAGTGCCACATCCGTATGGAATCAAATTAGACAAAGAAATAACAAGTGGGTCCCAAGCAGTTGGACATGGGATCGATCGGGATCACAAAGACACTCCTTATGTACATGGCAGGCCCTTCTCAATAAACTACCTACAATAGACAATATGAAAAGAAGAGGTATCTATCATGTTAACCGATGCTCCCTTTGTTTGCAACAAGAAGAAACTGTTGACCACCTTTATTTTGCTTGTAATTATACAAAATGGATATGGAAGGAGATTCTCCAGCGATTTGAACTCAATAGACTGCCGCAACCAAACTTGCACCAAGAACTAGGCGACCTTATGCAATGTTTCTCAAGAAAAGGGCCACTTACACAACTGGCAAAGGTTACTTTCAGATGCGCTATTTGGTGGATATGGAAGGAGAGATGTAATAGAATCTTTGAAAGTCAACACACAAACAATACTCAGCTCTTGAAAGAGATTATTAGAGACTCAAGATCCTGTATGGAGCATGATCTCAAAATCGAGCATTTCACCCGAAGAGAAAAAGATATTTTTATCAAATTTAATTTTGCTATTAGCTAAAGATCTTGGGAATGATGTCAAATAATGTACCCACAGGTAGTTACAGTCTACAGCATGTGTAGTCATAACTATCGCATTCGCACTCTATGAGTTAATTGGCTTTGTCTATGACTTGTATAGATAAAGCTATTTGTAGAATCTTTACACATAATCAATTTACTTTTACTTACCAAAAAAAAAATCTTTCCATAGTTTTTCACGAACTTATGGTAGTAGCCTGTTAAACCCAAAAAGCCATGTAGCAATTTTATGTTCCTCGGGGTAGGCCAGTTTTGCATTGCTTCAATTTTGAAGGGGTCCACCATCACACCTTCCTCTGATATGATATGCCTAAGATATTTCACCTTTTGTTGAAGAAAGTAAAAATTCATAGTGGCCGTTGTGTGTTCGAAATGCGGTTTTCGGTATGACTTCTTCATACACTCGTATTTGATAATACCTAGATCGAAGGTCCAGCTTTGTGAAGATTTGTGCTCCCTTTCATCTAGCAATTCATCTGCTATTGGAATAAGGTATTTGTTCTTGATGGTTATGCCATTGAGAACTCGGTAATCAACGCATATTCGCCATGTTCCATCCTTCTTGTGTACAAGTAGCACCGGTGAAAAGTAGAGGTTGCAACTTGGCCGAATAACTCCTGTTTCAAGCATCTCTTTTAAAATCCTTTCTATTTCATCATTCTGGAGATGTGGATACCGATATGGCTGAGTATTTGCTGGAGATTTGACTGGAAAAATCATTATACAATGATCATGCCGACGACTAAGAGGTAGGTTGTGCGGCTCGTCAAATATATCTGAAAATTCAGCAAGCAAAGGAAATAGGTTTGGAACTTCAAATTCTATTGGCTCTCCTTTAATTTGCTGCTCAAGTTGTAGCAAAAAGCCCCTGCGTGCTTTATGCAAAACCTTCTTCATTTGTTGTGTGCAAATCATCGTTACGTCGCCCTCACGTTTCCCATGCAGTATCACCTGTTTCTCCTTACTGTAAAATTTTATAAATAGTTGCATAAAATTCCAAGAAATATCACCTAATGTCATCAACCATTTAATTCTGAGTATGGCCTCATGATCATCAAGAGGGAGGAGGAAGAAATCTGCAATTATCTCTTGGTCCTGGCAGCAACAGTTTCACCTGCGGGCACCTATGATCACACTTCAAAATCCGTCCGTTGGCAACCTTAACGACAAACCTACTGCAATTTTCAATAGGTAAGTTCATATAGATAGCAACCTTACTGTTTAGGAAGTTATTAGTGTTGCACGTGTCGATAAGAACAGTGATCTGTTGTTATTTGAGAAGGCCTCCAACTTTCATCGTTTGCGGGTTTGAGTAGCCAGCTAGTGTATGTATCGTAACTTCGGTCGGTTGTGGCTCTTCTTCTGCATCTTTTTCTTCATGTTTAAGGCTCTCTTCTGAATGTTTAATGACCTCTTCTTCTATCGGTTCAATCATAAGAAGTCCTCCTTTACTACAGCGATACTCACGACTCCACGGCTCGTCACAATGCCAACATAACCCCTTCGCATATCGCTCCAGAAGCTCTTCTCTTGTTAACCTCTTTGGTGTAGGGACTTGGTCAATAGTAGGGGGGCTGAGGGCTTCAATATTACTGGTTGAGGATCGACCCTAGTCCTCCGAGCTTCATGGTTCAATTGCTCATCTTGATGTCATGCGAAAGAGATGGCTGCCATAAGCGTATACGGTTGTCGCGCTTTAACTTCTCCTCGGATCTCCGGTTTCAAGCCCTCAATAAAGGTCCTCAATAGCTGTTTTTGAGACCAATCACGAGTTTGATTAGATAACCTTTCAAACCTGGTTTGGTACTCCTGAATGGTGGAAGTTTATCGGATCTTTGCTAGTTGTCCATCAATATTCTCGTAATCGGTTGGTCTGAAGCGGATCAGCAGTCCTTCTTTGAATTGTTGCCATGAAAGGACTCCATAAGTATGTTCAAACCAATCAAACCACTGTATAGCATCCCCTTCAAGATGTATAACTGCAATTTTCACCATAGATGCATCCGTGGTTTTGTGGTACTAAAAATATTGCTCCGCGCGCGAGATCCAACCAATCGGATCTCCTTCTTCCCATCTAGGGAAGTCCACTCTCATGCATGGATAGTTGGATTCAGTCATAGAGCCTCCCCTCCCTTGGAACTCATCTCTTTGAGCCTGGTGCGATTGGGCAAAGCTCTCTCTGTGATATGATTTTTTCGGGCTTAGTGGTCGGCCCAATCTGAGTTCGGTAAAGAGCGTCCAAATCTTATCCTCCATTCGTGCCTCCAAGGCTTCGAATTTAGCATTGATTGCCTCCTTAGATGCCATAGTATATGCCTCATAATCTATGATGTTAAGATCTCTCTTTTGTTGTCAGGTTAAAGGCATGTATAGTTGAGAGAAGTGATGGTCGAAAGGATTGGTGGATCGATGGATGTAGGCTACGATTTAGGCTTGTTTTGTCGATGTTTCGGGTGCAGTTTGAGGGTGTGGTTTAGTGGAGTTTTAGGGCTATGGATGAATGTTTTGGATCTGTGATAGATGGTAGCAAAGGTTTGATAGAAATCAGTGGAAGTTGCAGCAAGTATGTGCTGTCTTGTAAGAGTAGAATTGTCGTCGAAGAAACAACGGTTTCTCAACGTAATTTCCACCAAAAACTTGAGAGAATTGAGGAGGGAATTGATATCAAAATCACAGTTTATATGAAAGCTAGGATATCTAATTTAATCAAGAAAATTTTGGCAGTATAACAGCAAGGAAATTGGTGCAAGTTGCGATTGTAGAATTCTCGTCGAAAAATTTCAGCGGGATACGACAAAAATTTTAGAGATGAATTTCTTAACAGATCAATCTTAGATGGAAGCCAAGATGATCTATGAAGTGTATAAGAAATTTCATTCAAAAAAAATTGCAAATAGATGGGTTAAGGCAACAATATGCGGTTGAAATTTTCTGCAGCACAGATTTTTAAGTATAGCAGATTGGACATAAAAGATCAGTGGTTTATATTGAGAATATTTTAATGAAACCAAAGGGAAATCTACTGTTAGGAAGTGTCAAAGCTATCATAAAAATTTCGTAGAGATTTGGATAGAAATAATGTAGTATCAAGATCAAAAAAGCAGTGCTATGCGGCTGAAATTTTACAGTGCAGATTTTCAAGTATAGCAGATTTGACGTAAAAGATCAATGGTTTATATTGAGAATTTTTTGAAAAAACCAAAGGCAAATCTGCTGTTAGGAAGTGTCAAAGATGTCATAAAAATTTCGTAGAGATTTGGATAGAAAAAACAAAGTAGCAAGATCAAAAAGACGGTGCTATACGGTTGGAATTCTGCAATGTATCTTTCATCGTAGAGATGAAAACTTTATGACGAAAAGTTTATGCAGCAATATAGGAATAATTTTTTTGGGATTTTTAAATAAGGATAACTAAATTGCAGCAGCAGTAAAGTAGAAAACTAGAACCTGTTGCAATTCACGGGGAGATCAAAGGATGATCCGTGGTGGTGGAGATGATGGCGGAATTTGGCAACGATCTCTTAAGCAATTGTGGGAATTACTTTGGATGGTTGCGGAGGGTTGATGGATGGCTATGGAAGGGCAGCGAGACGCCAAGAACGCTGCTCTGATACCAGGTGGTAGAACCCTTGTAGATTCTAAACTTGGGGTTGATCTCTTTAGGGGATCGGCCTCCTTGGAACTCTATAGGGGTTCCTCCCTCCAAGTTGCTGCTCAAAGGCTGCAGAAAAGATTCATCTATTGCTTAAGAAAAGAGAAGGAATACATGGCTATTTATAGGGCTTCTAAACCCTAACTCCTAATAGGACTCCTACTTAAGACTCTTACTTCTAACCAACTCCTAATAGGACTCCTACTCAAGACTCCTATTCCCTTACAACTCCTAATTCTTCTCTAAGAAAAAACCTCCTACATGAATGCCCCTCTCAATTAAGACTCTCCTAGCTAGAGTCCTAACAGTTTTACATGAATGTCCCTCTCAATTAGGACTCTCCAAGCTAGAGTCCTAACACTTCTGTATGCATTTAAGTTAATATCTTCCGAAACGGGTTTAATCGTAATGAGATTTTCAAATTGACGTAATTTTTACTGCTGCACTAATTCAAACCCCCCCCCTCCCCCTTTAGTACTGACTCGTTCCTAATAGGTACGACTCAGTGCATGTGGCTAAATACGACCCCAATTCATATGTTTAGGTACGACCAACTAGCGAACCAAGTATGGCCTAGTTCAATGGTAAGACTCAGCCTAACCTATAAGTGAGGTATAGCCTAATCTATAAAGTTAAGCCTCCCTAGCTTCGCAATTGCCATTAGACACACTCCTCTATCTAGCTTATTGTATATAACTCAACCTACTTAGAATTGGCATGTGCAATGCATGTGACCTATTCAAGACTTAAGTGGGTTGGTTCGGTTTGGGCTAACACTATACGATATAATCCAATTTTCTCTCTCTTTAATTGGTTTGAGCTTGTTAATTGACTAAATCAGATAAGTTTAATCGGTTAAAGCTAGTTTAGGGTGATTCCAAACTAACTTGACTAATTCAAACCTACTTGACCTAATTAAGATCAATGAAATCTAAATTAGACCAATCTAGGGTGATTCCATACCGGTTCTATAAGGATTTGAGGTTGGTTCCATTAGATCATAATCGAATTATGTTTAGTTTAAGTCAATTAAGCTATTCCAATTAGGGTTTTGGTTTTTTTTTTTTTTTGGTAAGTAAAAGTAAATTGATTATGTGTAAAGATTCTACAAATAGCTTTATCTATACAAGTCATAGACAAAGCCAATTAACTCATAGAGTGCAAATGCGATAGTTATGACTACACATGCTGTAGACTGTAACTACCTGTGGGTACATTATTTGACATCATTCCCAAGATCTTTAGCTAATAGCAAAATTAAATTTGATAAAAATATCTTTTTCTCTTCGGGTGAAATGCTCGATTTTGAGATCATGCTCCATACAGGATCTTGAGTCTCTAATAATTTCTTTCAAGAGCTGAGCATTGTTTGTGTGTTGACTTTCAAAGATTCTATTACATCTCTCCTTCCATATCCACCAAATAGCGCATCTGAAAGTAACCTTTGCCAGTTGTGTAAGTGGCCCTTTTCTTGAGAAACATTGCATAAGGTCGCCTAGTTCTTGGTGCAAGTTTGGTTGCGGCAGTCTATTGAGTTCAAATCGCTGGAGAATCTCCTTCCATATCCATTTTGTATAATTACAAGCAAAATAAAGGTGGTCAACAGTTTCTTCTTGTTGCAAACAAAGGGAGCATCGGTTAACATGATAGATACCTCTTCTTTTCATATTGTCTATTGTAGGTAGTTTATTGAGAAGGGCCTGCCATGTACATAAGGAGTGTCTTTGTGATCCCGGTCGATCCCATGTCCAACTGCTTGGGACCCACTTGTTATTTCTTTGTCTAATTTGATTCCATACGGATGTGGCACTAAATTTGCCATTGTCATGAGGCCAAATAAGTATATCTGAAGAGTTGTTCCTGATTGGAATAGCTATGATAGTCGGCCAAAGTGATAACATTTCGGGAGAAATAGGATATCTTCTTGGAAATGGAAGGATAACATTTCACAAAACCCACTGTCAGCCTATCCTACAAAAAATAAAGAATAGAATTTCTTCTTGGAAAAATAGGCTTCTATCAAAAGCAGGACGACTCGAACTCATCCGTTCTGTATTGCACTCCTACTCTATATATTGGTGTAATGCATTTCTTCTGCCTGCTGGACTTCTCCAAGATATTGAACGGTTATTAATGAACTTCTTCTGGAATGGCACAAATGATAAGGCAATGCATATGGTAAATTGGGATAGCATTTGCAAACCGAAAGATGAAGGGGGGCTAAACTTAAGAAATACTAGAGATTGGAATCAAGCATGCCTGGTACAACAATTGTGGGATCTTTTGCAAAACAAATGTTCCTTATGGTCACAATGGGTTTCTGCTAGGTATCTTTCAAAGGAATCAATCTGGGAAATTTCAACAAGAACATACCACTCTTCAGCTTGGAAAGGAATTTTAAAGGCAAGGAATTGGCTAATCAAACACATTTCTTATGCAATCTCTTCTGGAACTAGTACTAATATGTGGTACGATCCTTGGGTGAATGGGAAGAGTATATTTCAATTATATGGCGACAGAATATGAAAAGATCTTGGGGCTTCCAAAGATTGGAAGGTTTCCGAGTTCATTGCTAACGGTACCTGGTGTCTCCCTAATCCTATTAGGGTTTTGGTTGATTGAGGACTATTGAGAGATTGAGGACTATTCGCTCCAGAAGCTACAGTACTGTCGCTGCTACAGTACGTCACCCTTGGGAAACAGCCGACGCTGCAGGAAATCAGATCGCCGCTACAGTGTCGTCGCCTGTCGCCCGTGGGAGAAAGCCGACGCTGCAGGAGTCAGATCGCCCTAGGGAGATCTGGCCGCCGCTACAGTGGTCGCCCTAGATCTGTTCGCCGCTACAGTGTCATCGCCGCTACAGTGGTCGCCCTAGATCTGGTCGCCGCTACAGTGTCGTCGCCCAAAATAAGGTATAAGTTCTCCCCCTTTGTCATCAACAAAAGAAGAAGTTCCAACTATCAAGTGTTTGAGATATAAGTTTAAATCATTGCATAAAAAACATAATATCAGGTTTTATCATCATGCAATTTGTAAGCTTAAAAATTTAGCAAGTGCTACATCATGCAAGCTATCAAGTTATAGATATGCAAGGTAGTAAGATAGCAAGTTTATAACATACAAGCTAGCAAAATTTAAAGATGTGCAAGTTGGCATATTTGCTTTTCTAGCAAGTTTTTGAAATGTACAAGATGGCATCATTTTTGCATTTTCTTGCAATGTGTAACTTAGCAAAATTCACATGATAGCATCTTTCTTTCATCTCTTTCAATTTACACATTATGAGAACAATAAATTTGCATTATAAACAATCTCATGTTTTATCATTCAAGCTAGCGTATATTTTTGTTCTCTTTTGCAATGTGCAAGCTAACAATTTCCTTTTTTCATTTACAACAATGATTCAATCATATCATTCAATATACAAATCATAAATTCTCATTTGCATGCATCAACATAATATCATGAGTATTTCATGCATAAATTCATATCATCACATGAAGAATATCAAGAAAAATTAATTGGGTGATGAGATAAACATTTCATGAATACAAGGAATTATATAAAAATCATATCATGAAAGATAAGATCATGTGAATACCAAAAGGCATAATTTCTTTTGAAAAACCTCCTCATAAATAATCAAAAGAAAATCTTAGGAGATCAAATAATGAAAGATATTCAAAAGAAATTTTAAGTCATGAATTTCGAAAAAGATATTCTCTTTAGTAAATCGTAAAAAGAAACGTAGGAGAAAAAGATTTCAATTCATGCATAAGAACTCTTATGATTCATATTGAAAATTTTCTCAAAATGCAAGAGAATAAAGAGTAAGAAATCTTGATTCATGAAGGATTTTATGTAGTAAACCTCAAGAAATCAAGATCGTGATTTTGATAAAACCCATTAAATTCAAACCATCAAAATCAATTTCATGGTTCACAAAATTCATAACATAAATAGATTCATGATTTTAAATCCAATAATATATTTTTCTTTTTATGTGTTACATTTTAAGTGATTGATTTCATATAAGCATGCTCAAGTTTTTTTTGTATGAAAACCATACATCATAGTTTAAAGTCGAAAGAGCAAATATCATCATAGAAATCATCAAGATCAATAAACCATAAATTACCCAAAACTCATCATTACGTCAAATCATCATGCATAATTTGGAAAAATAAATTTATTAGGCATGATATCATCAAACATGATTTCATAAGGCATTTTTAATCATTTTTTTTATATGTAATTTTCATGATTATTTTCAAAATTACTAGAATGATAAGCATGATTCCTAATTTTTTAAATTTTCATTATTAAACATGTAATTTTCAAGAAAATTAATTCTAAACTAAATTAAAAATAACTCATTAAAAGTATTATGTAATTTTGAAATAAATTAAAGGCATTTTGATACCTCATCGTCGAATGCCATTAAGGTGTAGTTTGCCACCTCACCTTTGTTTTTCTCCTCGTCTTCGGATGAGCTCGATTCGTCTTTTGGCAACTTCTTCTTATGTTCATAGCAAATAGTTCCATTCTTTTTGTTCTTTAATTTTTGTTTTATTAACTTTTTAAATTTCATGAGTAGTTCACATTCACCATCACTTGAGCTTATGCTCGAGTGGTCTTCAATTGTTCTAAGTCTGAAATCCTTCCTGTTCTTTGAAAGGTGGTTCTCATGTTCGTCAAGTGTCATATTAGTCATTTCATAGGTCATCAAAGACCCAATTAGTTCTTCAAGTGGTAGGTTGTTTAGGATTTTAGCCTCTTGTATTGTGATTACTTTTAAATCCCAACTCTTATTAAGAGAACGTAAAATTTTGTTTACAAGTTCAAAATCCGAAAAATATCTACCAAATGCTTTTAAACCATTGACGACATCCGTAAAACGGGTGTACATGTCAACAACGGTTTCACTTGGCTTCATTCAAAAAAGTTCAAAATTATGTATTAAAAAGTTAACTTTTGAATCTTTAACTTTGCTAGTGCCTTCATGTGTGATATTGAGAGTGCGCCATATGTCAAAAGTTATTTCGCATATAGAAACCCGATTAAACTCAGTTTTATCTAAGGCACAAAACAAAGCATTCATAGCTTTCGCATTTAAAGAAAAAGTCTTCTTCTCCAAATCATTCCATTAGTTCATTGGAAGAGAAGACCTTTGAAATCAATTTTCGATCATATTCCATAAATCGAGATTCAATGAAAGCAAGAAAACTCTCATTCGAGTTTTCCAATATGTGTAGTCCGTCCCATTGAAAAGGGGACGACAAATGAGAGAATGACCCTCTTGAAAGTTGAGAAGAGTCATTTCTCTTTAGGTGTTAAACCAAATGAGAAAATGAGGCTCTGACACCAATTATTAAGAAATGGGTCGGCACTAAGAGGGGGGTGAATTAGTGTAGTGGTAAAAATTATGTTGGTTAGAAAATTTTTCATACGATAAAATATGATTTCAACGAAAATCATTTTAGAAAGATCTTTCAATTGAAAGCATATGGAAGTGTAGTTGATGTAAAGCAAGGAAGGCAGTTTGCAGTTAAGATAAATGGCAAAACAAAAATGCAAACCGATTAATAGTGGTTTGGTCATCGTGACCTACATCCACTCCTTCGATTCCTCTTCCGTCAAAGCCACCGGCATCCACTATCGATCTTCCTTTAATAGGCAAAAATCAACCTCCTTCTTGTACCCCTCTTCTCCTTTTACCAGATTTAGGAGACAACCCTTACAAACACTCACTCCTCTCTAAACAGAATTCTAAACTTAGAATTTAGAGGAGAGGATTTCTTTTATGATTATAACAGTATTTTTTCACTTTTAATCTCTTTGTGCTTATGTGTTTTAACTAGGGATAAGAGGGGTATTTATATGCTTCAAATTAATTCACACTTGGAATCTAAAAACATCTCATCCCGGGTTTCCTAGGTCCGGGCGATATCACCGCTTATGTCAGTCTGACACTAACACTGTATTAGGTGGTACCATTGCCTAATATAGCGATACCACTACCCAGACTAGTGGTACCACCGCTTGGCACCCTACCACGGGTGGTACCATTGACCAGACTAGCGGTACCACCATCTGACATAGTCTCAAAAACTATACCACGATGGTGCAATCTCTTGGGTCACTATTTGGGCCTCTCATTGGGCCCAACACAGTCCTTACATGGGCCCAACTGGTCCCTAATTGGCTTGGCCTAAATCTAATCCCAATTATGTGCTAACTACGAAATCTAAGGCATACTTAAGCTAAACAAGTCCCTAGGTCTTTGTTTCTTCCGATGAGCTTCCGGCGATCTTCCGACGATCTCTCGATAATATTCCAGCGGACTTCCAGCAAGCTCCTAGACTTCACAATGATCTTCTTGGCGAGTTCTGATGAGCTTCTCTTGCAAGCTTCGAGACTTCTTGTTAGGATCAAGAGCACTAAGAGGGGGGGGGGTGAATTAGTGCAGCGGAAAACCTTCTGCGATTAAAATCGAAAACTGCTTTCGTTCGATAGAAGTGATTTTGGTAAGAAAGTCGATTCGTAAATCACTTCAACTTGAAATAAGGCGAGATGCAATTAAAGCAAAGATATAAAGGTAGTTTGCAGTTATAATGGAAATCAGAACGTAAGCGCAAACTGAAATACGATGTTCGTACGATAAAACTGATTTACGTTTTAAACCCCGATTCGGAAAGCACTGAACTTTGAAACACGTTCGTAAAAACACAGAAGGCAGTAACCTATTGAGGAGGTTTGCAGTAAAGATAAGATGCTCAAAGTAAATGCAAATCGAGATTTAGAGTGGTTCGGTCAATCTTGACCTACTCCACTTTTGGCTTCCTCCACCGACGAGGTCACCGACGTCAACTAGAGGCCTTCCTTCAATAGGCTAAGGCCAACCACCCTTTTACAGTTTCACTCCTTTTGACGGGCTTAGGAGACAACCCTTACAGAATTTTCTCTCCTCTCTTTACAACTCAGAACTTGGAAGAATAGAGGGAGAAGAACTTTTGGCCTTTACAACAATTTTAAGCTCTAAGAATCACAGAAAAAGTTCAAGATTTCGGTGTAAGTTCATACTCTTTCAGTGCTGAATGGGTGGGGTATTTATAGGCCCCAACCCAGTTCAAATTTGGAGCTCAAAACTATCAATTCCCGGAATTCTGGAATCAGGCGGTTGCACCTCCTGACTGGAGCGGTTGCACCGCCTTGCAAAGCTCGAAGACTGAGCCTCTGGGCGGTGTTACCTCCTGTCCAGGGCGGTTGCACCTCTTGACAGAGCTCGAAGACTGAGCTCAAGCGGTTGCACCTCCTGACTGAAGCGGTTGCACCGCCTGGCAGAGCTCGAAGACTGAGCTCAGGCGGTGCCACCTCCTGTCAGGGGAGGTTGCACCGCCCAGTCTCGCTCGGAGACTAAGCCCCAGGCGGTGCCACCGCCTGGCTGGAGCGGTTGCACCTCCTAGTCTCGCTCAGAGACTAAGCCCAGGCAGTGCAACCTCCTGCCTTGGGCGGTTCAACCGCTTGGCAGAAATCAGGGTCCGAATGGGTTGATCCATTCGGCCTAATTTGGGTTTTTCAGGGGCCCAATTGCCCCAAGATTAAGTTAATGGGATCACCTCCCATTTCCAACTTAATCAATGTGCTAACTACGATTTTTCCTAAGACATTTACTGCAACTTTCTCCGGTGCGTCAATCGCTTCTTCCGGCGAACTTCCGTCGATCATCCGATGAACCCTCGGTGATGCTCCTGCGTACTTCCGGCAAACTCCTGGACTTGCGACGATTCACTTGGCAAGTTCCGACGAGCTTCTTTGGCAAGCTTATGGACTTCTCGGATTTGTTCCCGTAGAACTTCCGACGACTGTCCGAACTTCCGTAGAACTCTCGAACTCCCAACATGATCATTGTCTTGACTCCGGCGCAACTCCTGCTGCATGTCTCACTTTCATCGTAGTTAATCCTACACACTTATCTCAACATATAGATTAGATAACAAATGACAATTGACTTCATCATCAAAATTCGAGATTCAACAATCTCCCCCTTTTTTATGATGACAATCAATTGATAATGGAGTTAACCTTAACTCCCCCTATCTATATGCCATACTTGAGATAAGTCATTCTTGAATTCAAAGCCTAAGAATTCAAGAGACATATTGATAAGTTAAAATCATTTGAACTTATCAATACTCCCATCATGATTCCCATCATGATGTATCTCTCTGAAGATGATGTCAAGGCTTGACATTCATTTTCAAATATAACAAGTTTGAATGATGGTAATAGTAGCAATTCATCATATTGTAAGATATCAACATGTAAAGCTGTGAAGTAAGATTTTGATATCATTACATGATGTACACATTTCAAATATTTTAGCAAGTATTGCATTTCTTCACATGGTAAGAAATCAACTCAAGGCATAATGCAAATTAATGCATGGCATCTGTTCATACATCTCTTGGTGATGCAAGCATGGCATAATCATAGCATCAGTGTTTATAGCATCAATTCATATATTTCTCCCCCTTTGTCATCAACAAAAAGCATGGTAGTTGTGATACCAGCAAATTATCAAGCATATAAAGGAAGGCATGATACGTAGATTGCGTTGAATACTTCTTCCTCTTTTTTTTTGGTTATAATCCTTTTTGCATGAAGGAGGAAAGTCATTTGTGATACCAGCTATTTGTGAGTTTACTTTGAGTCAAGATATGTGTGTGAAACAACTTTTTGCAAGTAAAAATACTATCATCCATATTTCAAGATGGAATTCATAAGCAGGAATCATTTCATCAAATCCATTTCAGAAAAGAAATATTTTTCATAAGAGTGTATGAGAGAATTCGATTTTTAGCATTCCAATTGTTAAGCGAATCCGAAAAATGAAGTGAACTCTTTCATGCATTCGGACAAAACTATGCTATAGATTTTCAAATACAATCATGAAGACAAAACATTTTTGTATTCAACACATAATTTCCAACATGTTATTTAGGCATGTAATGGCAATCAAGTGATTTGAGCATTTAATAAAGTCCGAAAAATAATTTTAACTAGTTTATGTATTCGGACACATCAACATTCCTAATTCTCTTCTTATGAAATCAAATTGCTCTTCACCTAGAGGTTTTGTAAAAATATCAGCTAGTTGATGTTTAGTATCAATAAACTCTATGGTTACGTCGTGATTAGTAACATGATCTCGTATAAAGTGATGTCTAATATCAATATATTTTGTTCTTGAGTATTGTATAGGATTCTTGGTTAAGCATATTGCACTTGTGTTATCACATTTAATGGGAATATTTTTAAGATGAACTTTGTAATCTTCTAAGGTGTTTTCCATCCATACAACTTGTGCACAGCATGCACTTGCTGCAATATATTCAGCTTCGGTTGTTGATAGTGCAACCGAGTTTTGTTTCTTAGATGACCAGGAAACAAGGGCATATCCTAAAAATTGACATGGTCCTTATGTGCTTTTTCTATCTAGTCTACAGCCAGCAAAGTCCGCATCAGCATAAGCAATTAACTCAAGATTCTCTGATTTTAGGTACCATAATCCTAGATTTGTGGTACCATTAAGATATCTAAGTATTCTTTTAAGTGCTTTGAGATGAGATATCTTAGGGTTTGATTGAAATCTAGCACAAAGTCCTACACTGAACATGATGTCTGGTCTGGTTGCAGTGAGGTAAAGTAAACTTCCTATCATACCCCTATAAATTTTTTGATCGAAGCTTTCTCCACTTTCATCAATTTCTAACTTAGTGGAGGTGCTCATAGGAGTGTTAATAGCCTTTGAGTTATTCATATTAAATTTTTTTAATAAATTCATAGCATATTTAGTTTGACTAATAAAGATGTCATTGCTTAGTTGTTTGATTTGTAAGCCTAAGAAGAATGTTAATTCTCCCATTAAACTCATTTCGAATTCAAGACTCATAGTTTTAGCAAACGATTCACAAAGAGATTCATTCGTGGAACCAAAGATAATATCATCAACATAAATCTAAACAATGAGAAAATTATTTTCAAAATTCTTGATAAATAATGTAGTATCAACCTTGCCTTTTGTAAAATTATTTTCAATATGAAAATAACTAAGTCTCTCATACCAAGCCCTTGGGGCTTGTTTTAAACCATAGAGAGCTTTAGTTAATCTAAACACATGATTAGGGAGGCTATTATTTTCAAATCCAGGAGGTTGTTCAACATAGACTTCTTTGGAAATAAAGCCATTAATAAAAGCGCTTTTAACATCCATTTGAAACAACTTAAAATTATTACTACTAGCGTAGGCAAGGAGCATCCTTATGGCTTCCAATCGAGCCACAAGAGCAAAGGTTTCTTCGTAATCGATACCTTCTTCTTGGTTGAAATCTTTGGCCACTAATCTAGCCTTGTTTCTAACCACAATACCATTTTCATCTTGCTTGTTTCTGAAGACCCATTTAGTACCAATAACTAAATGGTCATTTGGCCTAGGAACAAGCTTCCACACCTCATTTCTCTCAAATTGATTCAATTCATCTTGCATTGTGATAATCCATGAATCATCTTTCATGGCTTCGTCAACACATTTGGGTTCAATTTGGGAGAGAAAGGCGGTGTTCGCACAAAAATTTTTAAGAGAAGATCGTGTTTGAACCCCCTTCGACGTGTCTCCTAAAATTAGCTCCTTGGGATGAGCATCTACATACTTCCAATCCTTGGGTAAGGATGTTTCGGAAGTGGATGCATCCAAGTTGCTATTTGGAGAAGGGGTTTCATTTAAATTTAAGGAATCAAAATTAACATCATCATCAAAATCATTTTTCCTGATTTCGAAAATCTCATTGACAACAACATGAATGGATTCTTCAATAATTAAGGTTCTTTTATTAAAGATACGAAAAGATTTAGAAACCGAAGAATAACCAAGAAAGATTCCTTCATCGGATTTAGCATCAAATTTTCCTAAGTTATCCTTTTCATTCAAGATAAAACACTTACACCCAAAGACTTTAAAATATGAAACATTGGGTTTTTTGTTGTTCCATAACTCATAAAGAGTTTTGGTAAGTAAGGGTCTTACCAGAACTCTATTCAAAATATAGCATGCGGTGTTTACGGCTTCGGCCCAAAAATATTTAGGTAGGCTATGTTCATTCAACATGGTTCTTGCCATTTCTTGTAAATTTTGATTTTTTCTTTCTACTACTCCATTTTGTTGAGGATTTCTTGGAGTAGAGAAATTATGGTTGTATCCATTGAGTTCACAAAATTCTTGGAAATCATGGTTTTGAAATTCTCCACCGTGATCACTTCTAATTGACGAAATCATAGACCCCTTCTCATTTTGAACAAGTTTACAAAACTTGGTAAAATATCTAAAGCATTCATTTTTCTATTTTAAGAAGTAAGTCCATGTATATCTGCTATAGTCATCCACAATGACGAAGGCGTATTTGCTACCTCCTAGACTTGATGTAGAGATTGGTCTGAACAAGTCCATATGGATCAATTGTAAGGGCCTAGAGGTGCTTATTTGATTCTTAGATTTGAAACTACCCTTAATTTGTTTACCTAATTGGCAAGCATCACATACATTATCTTTGATGAACTTGATATGAGGAATTCCTCTTACAAGTTCTTTAGATGATATTTGAGTGATTAGTTTCATGCTAGTATGACCTAATCTTCTATGCCATAGCCAAGCATCCTCATTCAAAACCGAAAAACACATTTCATTACACAAATCATTGATGTCAATAGTGTATACGTTATTTTGTTTTAATGTAATCATAAACATGTTTTTGTGTGGTTTTTCAATGATGCAAGCATTAGATTTGAATCTGACAATGTATCCTTTATCACATAGTTGACTAATGCTTAAGAGGTTATGTTTTAAACCATTAACTAACAAAACATCTTTAATAAAGAAGTTGGATTTGTTACCTATGGTTCCTTTGCCAATGATTTTACCCTTGTTGTTGTCTCCGAAGATGACATAGCCTTCGTCTATGCTAGTGAGTTTAGAGAATTGAGATGGATCTCCGGTCATATGCCTTGAGCATCTACTATCAAGGTACCATCTCTTGCTCCTAACTTGCGATGGTATAGGTTTCTACAAGAAAAGATGATTTTTAGGAACCCATTTGCTTTTGGGTGCCTCAAAAATAGATCTACATTGTTTATCATGTTGCATAGAATTTATTATGGTTCCTTTAGGAACCCAAATTAATTTGTTTAGACTACTTTTCTTGAATGGACAATAATACGTTTTGTGACCAAATTTGCAACAAAAGTTGCATTTGCTTTGGTGTCGAACATGTAAGGGGCCTTTTATGAAGGTGGTTGGATTTTGGTGAGGACTTCTCACAAATCCGATTCCACTTCTTTTGGGAACGTGACCCTTGTTTGCAAGGATCATGTTCATTGACTTGCTACCAACCTCGAATTTCTTCAAGGTGTCCTTAAGTAGTAAGTTTTCCTTTTGGAGAGTTTCTAGATCATGGCATTTTGTGCATGAACTTAAACTATCATGATATTCAGTTTTTAACTTACCAAAATTACAAGTAAGACTATCATACTCCTTTTTTAGCAATTTATATTTTATACTAATAGTCTTGCATTCATCAAATAAGTCATGGAAGGTATTTAATAATTCATCAAATGATAAATCTGCATCTATTAAATTTGTTACCTCCTCTCCGATGGCCATTAAGGCGTAATGAGCAACTTGCTCGGTGTTGGACTCCTCTTCTTCGGATGCGCTCGAGTCATCCCATGTTGCTTTGAGTGCCTTCTTCTTTGATGTTCTCTTCTTGACTTGGGGACAATCACTCTTGTAGTGTCCCGGCTTCTTGCACTCATAGCAAATAACTTGGTCCTTCTAGAGTTCAAATTTATTTTTTGTTTCATTCTTAAACTTGTTTCTTTTAATGAATTTTTTAAATTTTCTTATTAGAAGTGCCAAGTCATCGTCACAGTCCTCATCACTTGAGTTTTCTCTCAAGTGGCCTTCTGAAGTTTTAAGTGCCATATCCTTCCTGTTCTTTGGAAGGATGTCTTCTTGCTCTTCATGAGCTTTGCAAGTCATCTCGTAGGTCATTAATGATCCGATTAGTTCTTCAAGAGGGAAGTTGCTTAGATCTTTCGCCTCTTGAATAGCAGTGACTTTAGGATCCCAACTCTTAGGAAGGGATCTTAGAATCTTATTTACGAGCTCAAAATCCAAAAAACTTTTTCCGAGTCCTTTTAGACCGTTGACGACATCCGTGAAATGGGTAAACATGTCGCCAATGGTTTCACTCGGTTTCATCCGGAAAAGTTCAAAAGAATGTAACAGAAGATTGATTTTTGACTCTTTCACTCTACTTGTGCCTTCGTGAGTCACTTCGAGTGTGTGCCAAATATCAAATGCGGTTTCACAAGTTGAAACACGGTTAAACTCATTTTTATCAAGTGCACAAAATAAGGCATTCATAGCCTTTGCATTAAGAGCGAAAGCCTTCTTCTCCAATTCATTCCAATTGATCACTGGAAGAGAAGGCTTCGAAAATCCGTTTTCGATAAGATTCCAAAGTTCAAAATCCATAAAAATAAGAAAAATCCTCATTCGGGTCTTCCAATAGGTGTAGTCCGTCCCACTGAACATGGGTGGACGTGTAATAGAATGGCCCTCTTGGTTTCCGGCGTTTGCCATCTCTCTTGGGTTTTAATCCGTTAGAGAGTTAACCCCGCTCTGATACCAATTGTTAGGATCAAGAGCACTAAGAGGGGGGGGGGTTGAATTAGTGCAGCGGAAAACCTTCTGCGATAACTTGCACCGCCTGGCAGAGCTCGAAGACTGAGCTCAAGCGGTGCGACCTCCTGTCAGGGGAGGTTGCACCGCCCAGTCTCGCTCGGAGACTGAGCCCCAAGCCACCGCCTGGCTGGAGCGGTTGCACCTCCCAATCTCGCTCGGAGACTGAGCCCAGGCGGTGCAACCTCCTGCCTTAGGCAGTTCAACCGCCTGGCAGAAATTAGGGTCCGAATGGGTTGATCCATTCGGCCCAATTTGGGATTTTCAGGGGCCCAATTGCCCCAAGATTAAGTCAATAGGATCACCTCCCATTTCCAACTTAATCAATATGCTAACTATGATTTTTCCTAAGACATTTACTGCAACTTGCTCCGGTGCGTCAATCGCTTCTTCCGGCGAGCTTCCAGCGAACTTCCGTCGATCATCCGATGAACCCTCGGTGATGCTCCTGCGGACTTCCGGCAAACTCCTGGACTTATGACGATTCACTTGGTGAGTTCCGCCGAGCTTCTTTGGCAAGCTTATGGACTTCTCGGATTTGTTCCCGTAGAACTTCCAACGATTGTCCGAACTTCCGTCGAACTCTCGAACTCCCAACGTGATCATTGTCTTGACTCCGGTGCAACTCCTGCTGCATGTCTCACTTTCATCGTAGTTAATCCTGCACACTTATCTCAACATATAGATTAGATAACAAATGACAATTGACTTCATCATCAAAATCCGAGATTCAACACTTCTCGGTCGGTTCCTGCAGAACTTCCGACGAACTGTCACGACCTTAGCTGGAATTGCCTAAGGCGTGCGGCACCCTTGCGGCCAAAGACGCGAACTTAGCTTGCGTTGCCTAAGTCGCGAGTCACCCGTGCGGCAAAGACGCGAACTTAGCTTTGCCTTGCCTAAGTCGCGCTTCGCCCTTGCGATCTTGCTCCGCAAGGATCAGCCCACTTTGTAACCTCTCGCAGGTCCCGAAGGACCTGTAAAAGAGAAAGAGAGTTAGATCGAAAGAACGAGCAACGGACACGTCCCGAAGTCTCGCGAAAAGGAAAGCTTTACAAGCAATTCGTCGAACACCTTGTGTGCACAAGAGAAAAGAGGGAGAGGGGGAAAAGCAAGGCTTTCAAGGATGAACGAACAGCTGCAAGCCCACAAACAGCCGCTCACCTGGTCCCGGACGCAACACCAAGTTTCCGTAAAGGTCACGTGCGAACTTGCGAAAGAGTGTTCAACGCCCGGTATATAACCGAAGCCCCATCCAGCCATGTGCCACCCGGGGGGTTCCTGGGTGCTGAGATGGCTGACGTTTTGGTGAGCGGAGGCAGCACTCCGCTCACCTCCCGCGGCACGCGAAAACGAAGCCATTTTGGGCTGTTTTGGGGCTGTTTTGCTCGGTTCGGTGAGCGGTCGCTTTGCAACGCTGCAGCTTGTTCGAACTTACATATTTACAAGCAAAATGACCCAAAACCATGAGAAAACATGCTGTTGGGCAGCTGTACATGCGGGTGTGAGCGACGAACGGTTCGTTGAACGGAGTTGTTGCGGGTGCGCGACGACCGTTCGTGACATTCTCCCCCACTTAAACTGTCGACGCCCTCGTCGACGCTTGTTGGTAGGTGTTGATGACTTCTTCTTCATGTCGCAGGGCGTCTTCAGGCTCCCAACTGGCTTCAGTTCGGGGAAACTTTCGCCACTTCACCAAGTACTCTGTCTGTTCCGCTCCGTTGGGTAGCTTTATCTTGCGATCCGCCAGAATGGTTTCCACTCGCTTCTCGTAGGAGGCTGTGATGGGAGGTAGCCGAGTTGGAACACTTCGAGAAGCGTCTTGCGGATCGGAATGGTAGGCCTTCAGGTTGCTGGCGTGAAGAACGTTGTGAATTTTGAACCACGCCGGCAGCTGCAACTTGTAAGAAACATTGCCTACCCTGCTGATAATTGGGAAGGGTCCTTCATACTTACGCACCAATCCTTTGTGAACTCTGTTCCTGAAGAATTGGAGTGATGCTGGTTGGAGCTTTACCAACACCAAATCGCCAACTTTGAACTCTTGCGGTCGCCTTCCCAAGTCGGCCCACTTCTTCATCCTCTTTGCCGCCTTCTCCAAGTAAGCCCGCGCAATATCTGCATTTCGGTGCCACTCCTTTGCGAAATGATAGGCTGAAGGACTACTTCCAGTATACCCAATTGCCATGGTGTGCGGAGTCGACGGTTGTTGTCCAGTGATAATTTCGAAGGGGCTCTTGTTGGACGCAGAGCTCCGCTGCAAGTTGTAGGAGAATTGGGCAATGTCCAACAGCTTCACCCAATCTCGTTGATTGGCACTCACGTAGTGCCGGAGATATTGCTCCAAGAGCGAATTTATTCTTTCAGTCTGACCATCCGTCTGGGGGTGGAGGCTTGTAGAGAAGTATAATTTTGATCCCAACAATTTGAATAGCTCGGTCCAGAATCGTCCTAGAAACCGAGCGTCTCGATCACTAATGATATTGTGTGGGACTCCCCAATACTTCACTACGTCCCTCATCATCAGTCTGGCCGCCTCTTCTGCTGAACAGTGTAGGGGAGCAGCAATGAAAGTTGCATACTTCGAAAACCGATCGACCACCACGAGTATCGATCCGAGTCCCCCTACAGGTGGCAAACTTGATATGAAGTCTAAGGAAATGCTCTCCCATGGCCTTTCTGGTACGGGCAACGGCTCCAAAAGCCCCACCGGCTTCCGCTGCTCCACCTTGTCTTGTTGGCAAGTAAGGCATGTTCGAACATACTCCTCCACATCAATCCCCATCTTTGGCCAGTAGAAGGCCCTCTCCACGAGAGCCAACGTTCTGTGAATGCCGGGGTGTCCAGCCCAAAGGGAATCGTGACACTCTTTCAAGAGTTCACGCCTTAGATTGTCCACTCGGGGAACATAAACCCTATTCCCTTTTGTGTAAACAAGTCCCTCCTGGACCCAAAATCGTCGTGCCTTGCCTTCTTTGATGAGCTGCATCAGGATAACTGCCTGGGGATCACTATACAGTCCATCTCTGATTCGGGAAAGGAAGGTGGAGTGTAACTGACTTGCTTGGCCTCTGCCCTCCAGTTGTGCAGCATTCACGCATTCCACTTTCCGACTCAGTGCATCGGCCACGACATTCGCCTTCCCGGGCTTGTATTCCATTGCCATGTCGAATTCGGCCAGGAAGTCCTGCCACCGTGCCTGCTTTGGTGAGAGTTTCTTCTGAGTTTGGAAATAGCTCAGGGCGATGTTGTCTGTCCTCAGCACAAATCGCGACCCAAGGAGGTAGTGTCGCCAAACTCGTAGGCAGTGGATCACCGCTGTCATCTCCTTCTCATGCACTGGATACCGCCTCTCGGTCTCGTTGAGTTTGCGGCTCTCGTAGGCCACCGGATGACCTTCTTGCATGAGTACTCCACCAATAGCAAAGTCCGAAGCATCTGTATGGACTTCAAAGGGCTCTCCATAGTTTGGCAATTTGAGCACTGGTTCTTCTAGAACAGCAGCCTTCAGATCTTGGAATGCTATCTCACATTTGTCAGACCACTTCCAAGGCTGCTCCTTCTTCAGCAACTCCGTCAGTGGGGTTGCCCGCTTCGAATATCCAGCAATGAAGCGTCGATAGTAGTTGACGAAACCAAGGAAGGATCTCAACTCTGGCACCTTCTTTGGAGTTCGCCATTCCGCAACTGCTTGCACCTTCGACTTGTCCATCCGGATGGAGCCATCACCGATTCGGTGCCCCAAGAACAGGATCTCAGTTTGAGCAAAGTAGCATTTCTCCCTTTTTACGAACAAAGTGTTCTCCCTGAGAACCTTGAAAATCGTCCGAAGGTGCTTGACGTGCTCCTCGAGCGTTTGGCTGTAGACGACAATGTCGTCCAAGTAGACGACCACGAACTTATCCAAATACTCCTTGAATAGCTGGTTCATGAGAGTACAGAATGTTGCCGGAGCGTTGGTTAAGCCGAAAGGCATCACCAAGAACTCAAACGCTCCATATCTGGTCACACATGTAGTCTTTGCTTCGTCGCCTTCAGCAATGCGCACCTGCCAATACCCCGACCGAAGGTCGAGTTTTGAGAAATACTTCGCCTTGCCCAATTGGTCGAACAAGTCCGCGATGAGCGGGATGGGATACTTGTTCTTCACTGTTACTTTGTTGAGGGCTCGGTAGTCGACGCATAATCGGAGGCTCCCATCTTGTTTCTTCTGGAAGAGAACTGGAGCTCCGAAAGGTGCTTTTGAGCTGCGGATGAGACCACCGCTTAGCAGTTCACCTAACTGCTTTCTGAGTTCTGCCAACTCTGGCGGGGCCATGCGATAGGGTGGTCTCGCTGGAGGCTTCACTCCTGGCTCCAGCTCAATACTGTGATCCACGCCTCTGCGTGGCGGAAGAGTCTTCGGCAACTCAGGTGGCATAACGTCTTTGAACTCCTTCAGGACGTTGGCCACCACAGCAGGTTCTTGAATGGCTTCTTCATTGAGTGGCTCTAGCTTCATAGCAGCCACGAATGTTAGTTCGCCCTTTCGCACCCCTTTCTTCAATTGTAATGCCGAAATATGTTGGGGCTCCTTGGTTCCTCTCCGAGAGACGGGCACCACACAGGGGTCATCGCCTCCCATCATACATAGGGAATTCAAGAATGGCATCGGCACCAACTTCGCCGCGTGCATAAACTCCATTCCAAGAATCACTTGGAAGTCGTCTAGTGGCACGGCCATCATGTTGGTGGTTCCGCTCCAAGTCCCGATTCTGATGGGAACTTGTTAGGACTCTAGCTTGGAGAGTCCTAATTGAGAGGGACATTCTATTAGGACTCTAGCTAGGAGAGTCCTAATTGAGAGGGGCATTCATGTAGGAGGTTTTTTCTTAGAGAAGAATTAGGAGTTGTAAGGGAATAGGAGTCTTGAGTAGGAGTCCTATTAGGAGTTGGTTAGAAGTAAGAGTCTTAAGTAGGAGTCCTATTAGGAGTTAGGGTTTAGAAGCCCTATAAATAGTCATGTATTCCTTCTCTTTTGATAAGCAATAGATGAATCTTTTCTGCAGCCTTTGAGCAGCAACTTGGAGGGAGGAACCCCTATAGAGTTCCAAGGAGGCCGATCCCCTAAAGAGATCAACCCCAAGTTTAGAATCTGCAAGGGTTCTAACACCTGGTATCAGAGCAGCGTTCTTGGCGTCTCGCTGCCCTTTCACAGCCATCCATCAACCCTCCACAACCATCCAAAGCAATTCCCACAATTGCTTAAAAGATCGTCACCGAATTCCGCCATCATCTCCACCACCACGGATCATCCTTTGATCTCCCCGTGAATTGCAACAGGTTCTGGTTTCCTACCTTACTGCTGCTGCAATTTAGTTATCCTTATTCGAAAATCCAAAAAAAAAAAAAAAAAAAAAATCGTTCCTATATTGCTGCATAAACTTTTCGTCACAAAGTTTTCATCTCTACGACGAAAGATACATTGCAGAATTCCAGCCGCATAGCACCATCTGTTTGATCTTGCTACTGTGCTTTTTCTATCCAAATTTCTACGAAATTTTTATGACATCTTTGACACTTCTTAACAGTGGATTTCCCTTTGGTTTCATCAAAAAATTCTCAATATAAACTACTGATCTTTTATGTCCAATCTGCTGCACTTGAATTGCAGAATTCAAGCCGCATAGCACCATCTGTTTGATCTTGCTACTGTGCTTTTTCTATCCAAATTTCTACGAAATTTTTATGACATCTTTGACACTTCCTAACAGTAGATTTCCCTTTGGTTTCATCGAAAAATTCTCAATATAAACTACTGATCTTTTATGTCCAATCTGCTGCACTTGAAAATCTATGCTGCAGAAAATTTTAACTGCATATCGTTGCCTTAACCCATCTATTTGCAATCTTTTTTGAATGAAATTTCTTATAGACTTCATATATCATCTTGGCTTCCATCTAAGATTAATCTATTAAGAAATTCATCTCTAAAAACGATTTTATGTTGCTGCAAATTTTCATCGTAACCCGCTGAAATTTTTCGACGATAATTCTGCAATTGCAACTTGCACCAATTTCTTTGCTGTTATACTGCCGAAATTTTCTTGATTAAATTAGATATCCTTGCTGTCATATAAACTGTGATTTTGCTATCAATTCCCTCCTCAATTCTCTTAAGTTTTTGGTGGAAATTACGTCGAGAAACCGTTGTTTCTTCGACGACAATTCTACTCTTACAAGACAGCACATACTTGCTGCAACTTCCACGGATTTCTGTCAAACCTTTGCTACCATCTACCACAGATCCAAACTTTCATCTAGAGCCCTAAAACTCTACCAAACCACACCCTCAAACTGCACCCAAAACAGCCACAAAACAAGCCTAAACCGTAGCCTACATCCACCAATCCACCAACACTTTCGACCATCACTTCTCTCAACCTATACCTGCCTTTAACCCAACAGAAAAAGAGAGATCTTAACATCATTGATTTGGGGCCATATACTATGGCATCTAAGGAGGCAATCAATGCTAAATTCGAAGCCTTGGAGGCGCGAATGGAGAATAAGATTCGGACGCTCTTTACCGAACTCAGGTTGGGCCGACCACTAAGCCCGAAGAAATCATATCAAGGAGAGAGCTTTGCCCAATCACACCAAGCCCGAAGAGATGACTTCCAAGAGAGGGGAAGCTCTATGACCAACCCCAACTATCCATGCATGAGAGTGGACTTCCCTAGATGGGAAGAAGGAGACCCGATTGGTTGGATTTCGCACGCGGAGCGATATTTTCGGTACCACAAAACCGCGGATGTATCTATGGTGAAAATTGCAGCTATACATCTTGAAGGGGATGCTATTCAGTGGTTTGACTGGTTTGAACATACTTATGGAGTCCTTTCATGGCGACAATTCAAAGAAGAACTGCTGATTCGCTTCAGACCAACCGATTACGAGAATATTGATGAACAACTAGCAAAGATCCGACAAACCTCCACCATTCAGGAGTACCAAACCAGGTTTGAAAGGTTATCTAATCAAAATCATGATTGGTCTCAAAAACAGCTATTGAGGACCTTCATTGAGGGCTTGAAGCCGGAGATCCGAGGAGAAGTTAAAGCGCGACAACCGTACACGCTTATGGCAGCCATCTCTTTCGCATGACATCAAGAGGAGCAATTGAACCATGAAGCTCAGAGGACTAGGGTCACTCCTCAACCAGTAATATTGAAGCCCTCAGTCCCCCCTACTGTCGACCAAGTCCCTGCACCAAAGAGGTTAACAGGAGAAGAGCTTCGGGAGCGATATGCGAAGGGGTTATGTTGGCATTGTGATGAGCCGTGGAGCCGTGAGCATCGCTGTAGTAAAGGAGGACTTCTTATGATTGAACCGATAGAAGAAGAGGTCATTGAACATCCAAAAGAGAGCTTTGAACATGAAGAAGAAGATGCAGAAGAAGAGCCACAACCGACCGAAGTTACGGTACATACACTAGCTAGCTACTCAAACCCGCAAACGATGAAAATTGGAGGCCTTCTCAAACAACAACCAATCACTGTTCTCATCGACACGGGCAGTACTACTAACTTCCTAAATAGTAAGCTTGCTGTTTGGATATCATTACCTATCGAGAATCGCTGCAGGTTTGATGTTAAGGTCGCCGACGGACGGATTTTGAATTGTGATCATAGGCGCTTGCAGGAGAAACTATTACTGCAGGACCAAGAGATAATTGCAGATTTCTTCCTTCTCCCTCTTAACAATCATGAGGCCATGCTCAGAATTAAATGGTTGACGACATTAGGTGATATTTTCTGGAATTTTATGAAACTAATTATGAAATTTTACAGTAAGGAGAAACAGGTGACATTGCACGGGAAACGTGGGGGCGACATAACAACGATTTGCACACAACAAATGGAGAATGTTTTGCATAAAGCATGCAGCGGCTTTTTGGTACAACTTGAGCAGCAAACTAAGGGAGAGCCAACAGAATTTGAAGATCCAAATCTACTTCCTTTGCTTGCTGAATTTTCAAATATATTTAACGAACCGCGCAACCTACCTCTTACCTGTCGGCATGATCATTGTATAATGATTCTTCCAGGCAAATCTTCAGCAAATGCTCAGCCATATCAGTATCCACATCTCCAGAAGGATGAAATAGAAAGGATTATAAAAGAGATGCTCGAAACAGGAGTTATTCGGCCAAGTTGCAACCTCTACTCTTCGCCGGTGCTACTTGTACGCAAGAAGGACGGAACAAGGCGAATATGTGTTGATTACCGAGCTCTCAATGGCATAATCATCAAGGACAAATACTTTATTCCAATAGTAGATGAATTGCTAGATGAAAGGGAGCATAAATCTTTACAAAGCTGGACCTTTGATCCGGGTATCATCAAATACGAGCATGCGAAGAAGACATACGGAAAACCACCTTTTGAACACACAACAACCACGAATTTTTGCTTTCTGCAACAAAAGGTGAAATATCTTGGGCATATCATATCAGAGGAAGGTGTGGCAGTGGACCCCTTCAAAATTGGAGCAATGCAAAACTGGCTGACCTCGAGAAACATAAAATTGCTATATGGCTTTCTGGGTTTAACAGGCTACTACCGCAAGTTCGTGAAAAACTATGGAAAGATCAGTGCACCACTTACTTCCTTACTAGAAAAAGATGTCTTCCAATGGTTGGACAGAGCCTCCGCTGCCTTTGACAAACTTAAGGCAGCCATGACGACGACGTCGGTGCTAACACTACCAGATTTCAACCGACCCTTCATTATTGAGGCCGACACATCTGGAGTCAGAATTGGAGTCATTCTCATGCAAGATGGTCGACCACTCGCATACACTAGCAAGGCATTATCTCCCTCCTATCAAAATAAGCCAACATATGATAAGGAGATGCTCGCCATTGTGCGCGCAGCAACGAGGTGGAGATTGTACTTGATCAGGCGATACTTTCAAATCAAGACCGACCATAAAAGCCTAAAATATCTCTTGGAGCAGAAGATATCTTCCCCCAAGCAGCAAAAATGGGTAACAAAACTTCTTGGATTTGATTATGAAATAACTTACAAAATGTGGAAAGAGAATGTTGTTGCAGATGCGCTTTCGCAGCTACCTGAGCAAGCTGAATTTTCGGTCATTTTACTTCCAACCAGTGACTTCCTTGAGGATATTAAGATGGAATGGCAGAAAGATTCGGAGACTAGTAAAAATAAAAAATATATATATATATATTTGGAGGAAGCACCAAGCTCCGTGGCTCATTACAATCGGGACTCAAAAGAATTATGCTATAAGGGACGCATTATGCTTGTGACAAATTCTACTTGCATCTTCAAGAGTAGATTTTGGACAAAGTTATTCCATATGCAGGGTACTAAATTGAAAAGGAGTATGACATATCACCCACAAACCAACAGCCAGACAGAAGTTTTAAATAGGTGCTTGGAGACAACCCAAAGCCATCCACCAAATATGACTACCCAAAGAGAACTCCAGACCCAGCCAAGTGCCATTATTGATCGACGGATCGTGACTCGACGACGACGACCCACTAATGAAGTGCTAATACAGTGGGCGAACCTACCAATAGAAGATGTCACTTGGGAGAACTATGACGACATGAAGATCAAATTTCCAGAATTCATGAATCATCAGCCTCGAGGACAAGGCTGATTTGAAGAGGGCGGGTCTGTTAGGACTCTAGCTTGGAGAGTCCTAATTGAGAGGGACATTCTATTAGGACTCTAGCTAGGAGAGTCCTAATTGAGAGGGGCATTCATGTAGGAGGTTTTTTCTTAGAGAAGAATTAGGAGTTGTAAGGGAATAGGAGTCTTGAGTAGGAGTCCTATTAGGAGTTGGTTAGAAGTAAGAGTCTTAAGTAGGAGTCCTATTAGGAGTTAGGGTTTAGAAGCCCTATAAATAGTCATGTATTCCTTCTCTTTTGATAAGCAATAGATGAATCTTTTCTGCAGCCTTTGAGCAGCAACTTGGAGGGAGGAACCCCTATAGAGTTCCAAGGAGGCCGATCCCCTAAAGAGATCAACCCCAAGTTTAGAATCTGCAAGGGTTCTAACAGAACTCCCTTCGCCAATCCGGAGATTCGCCTGGCCTCCGAGTTCACTGCTTTCATTCGGCTTGGGCTCTTCTCCAATGTCAACCCAAGTCGCTGTGCTTCACGATCGGCTATGAAGTTGTGGGTAGCGCCCGTGTCCACCATTGCACGGGTCGTTTGGCCATTCAGCTTGATGTCCACATACATCAGTTCACTACTTCCTGCTTTTTGTGCCTTCGTCTTCATGTTCTCCCCCACTTGACCCCAAATAGCGTTCAACAAACGCATTGCTCCCATTCGGGGTCCTTGCGACTCTTCATCGTCGCTGCTGGATTCGGAACTGCTTGAGCTAGGGGCAACAGCTTTGCCCTTGTCCGATCGGGGAGGGTGGATGGAAGCTGTCAAAGCGTTGAGTGCCTGCTTCTGTGGGCACTCCCTTACCATGTGCGGTCCTCCGCACAAGAAGCATCCTCCAGGTTTTGAGGCCTTGCCTTTTGGGTTCGGCCCTTTGTGGGAGCTCTTCTTCTTCTGTTCGCCCCCGAGCTCCTTCCCTCGAGAATGTTTTTGAGGGCGATTGCTTGAAGATTGTTTCCTTCTTGCTGGGTCTTCAGAGGAAACGAAGTCGGTGAGCCTTTCTGCAGCTGCAATTGCCCCGACCACGTCGGTAACATTCCTTCGATTCAGCTCCTGCTGAGCCCATGGTTTCAAACCATCAAGGAAACTGAACAACTTGTCCTTCTCGGACATGTCCTGTATGTCCAGCATCAGTGCAGAAAACTGCTTTACATAGTCTCGGATGGTGGTACTTTGGCGGAGTTGTCTCAACTTCCTTCTTGCGACGAACTCTGTGTTCTCCGGTAGGAACTGAGTTCTCAACTCCCGCTTCAAGTCTTCCCATGTGTCGACTCGACACCGACCTTGTTGGATCTCCTCCCAACGAGTTCGCCACCAAAGTTTCGCATCTCCATTCAGATACATTGTTGCTATAGAAACTTTGGTATCTTCAGAATCGGGCCTCGTAGCTCGGAAGTATTGCTCCATGTCGAACAGAAAGTTCTCGAGCTCCTTGGCATCTCTGGCCCCTCCGTATCCATGGGGCTCAGGTGCCCTCAAGTTTTGTGGCGGTGCAACGCGGGTGTTGCCTCCTCCCGCATTTAGCGTTCTTGTGAGCATAGCCACCTTTGCCGTGAGTTCCGCCACAACGTCTTGTAAGTGCAGCACGGAGTCCTTGGTGTCATCGGACAGTCGGTCGACTAGGGCCTCGACCTTGTCGATCCTGGACTCCGCTTCCTCTTGCGAGCTCTCTACCCCAACAAGTCTTTGTTGGCCATGGTAGAGTTCCTCCATGCTCGCTTCCAGAACATCCAGGCGGGTTTCCGCCGTCGTGAGTCTCTCCTTATGACTCTTTTTCCCAGTTAGCGCACCAGATTGCGCTTCCTCCGCTCGCGGAGAGTTACCAACTTCTCGCTCATCCTGTTCGCTGCCGCGATCCTCGTGAGCGGCTCCAACAGCATGAGAGCGAGTGTGCACATGCAGCCCACCTGCGGCTGCTTGGGGCAAGGTTCCAGCTTGCCCCGTCTTGCTTGATTCGCCACGATGCTTTGCCATGGCGAAGTTGCGAAGTTCGTTCGCTGTTCGATCGAAGAGCTTGCCCGCTCTGATACCACAATGTCACGACCTTAGCTGGAATTGCCTAAGGCGTGCGGCACCCTTGCGGCCAAAGACGCGAACTTAGCTTGCGTTGCCTAAGTCGCGAGTCACCCGTGCGGCAAAGACGCGAACTTAGCTTTGCCTTGCCTAAGTCGCGCTTCGCCCTTGCGATCTTGCTCCGCAAGGATCAGCCCACTTTGTAACCTCTCGCAGGTCCCGAAGGACCTGTAAAAGAGAAAGAGAGTTAGATCGAAAGAACGAGCAACGGACACGTCCCGAAGTCTCGCGAAAAGGAAAGCTTTACAAGCAATTCGTCGAACACCTTGTGTGCACAAGAGAAAAGAGGGAGAGGGGGAAAAGCAAGGCTTTCAAGGATGAACGAACAGCTGCAAGCCCACAAACAGCCGCTCACCTGGTCCCGGACGCAACACCAAGTTCCCGTAAAGGTCACGTGCGAACTTGCGAAAGAGTGTTCAACGCCCGGTATATAACCGAAGCCCCATCCAGCCATGTGCCACCCGGGGGGTTCCTGGGTGCTGAGATGGCTGACGTTTTGGTGAGCGGAGGCAGCACTCCGCTCACCTCCCGCGGCACGCGAAAACGAAGCCGTTTTGGGCTGTTTTGGGGCTGTTTTGCTCGGTTCGGTGAGCGGTCGCTTTGCAACGCTGCAGCTTGTTCGAACTTACATATTTACAAGCAAAATGACCCAAAACCATGAGAAAACATGCTGTTGGGCAGCTGTACATGCGGGTGTGAGCGACGAACGGTTCGTTGAACGGAGTTGTTGCGGGTGCGCGACGACCGTTCGTGACAGAACGTCCGAACTTTTGACAAACTCTTGAACTCTCGACAAAATCACGTTCTTGACTCTGGGACTCCATTTTGCTTTATGCCTTGCTATCATAGTTAATTCTGCACATGTAAAAATACACTTCAATCTAGACAATTAATACTAAGCATGAATCATGTTGTCCGGCATGTCATTGGTCTATCGATGCTTCATTCGATTCTTCAACGCATCGTCCTCTCTTGCGGCCTATTACCCAATCGGCTAGTTGACTCCGCAACTCTGATATCCTTGGCGCAATATCCACTCTTCTTAGCCCGATGCCTTAATCCATGGCCCGAAGCCTTCTATCGATACGTCGACCGATCCTTCGGGTCGACGTTCATTCTTCTGACATGTTTTCCTCTGGCCCAACATGATTTTTCCTACTTTAATTGTCTTTCCCTGATCGAAGTATCCTACGTCACTAAAAACGTAGATCAAATCATAAAAACTTATAAATTGGTTTTATCA
This sequence comes from Musa acuminata AAA Group, assembly GCF_036884655.1. NCBI lineage: Eukaryota > Viridiplantae > Streptophyta > Magnoliopsida > Zingiberales > Musaceae > Musa > Musa acuminata. The sequence goes on along the minus strand of NC_088336.1, from coordinate 10,380,225 downwards.
TCAAAATACGAGATTCAATAAGGGATACCACTCCATCCGCTGTTGGGAGTGTGATATGGATTATCTTCATCCGCTATTATAAGGAATCCATCCCATGAAATATGTCTCTCCATTCGCTGTTGGGAGAGTGCACCATCAGGTGATGTACACCTTTGTTATTATATATGTGTTATATGTGGTTGATGAATGATTTTGTTTATTATATAAGAAATTATCATTATTTTTTTATGCATAAGTTTCATGATGAATCGATATATTATCATTTCTTATTGAATTAATTTTTATTTTAAGAATATTAAATATTATTTTAATAATTATTTTGAGGTTCCTACCAGCATTTGTAGTTGTTGATATGTTTTTATCTTATATTTATTTTCAGAATAATCTACTACTTTGTAATAGATTTGAAGATTGGGTGGAAGAGACTTGTGACCCTACTAAGAAGATGTGATTTTTTTTCGAATTAATAGAATATTTACTATTGTAAAGATAAGGATTTGAATTCAAAGATAAATGAAAAAAAAAGGAGTTTATTATATAAATTATGTATTATAAATTACTGATTTATTATTCTTTTTATAAATCTGGGATATGATAATTTAATGGTATCAAAGTAATGATTTTGAGGACCTATTGGAATATGAGATCCTAGACTTACCAAAATATGAGATCCTAGGGTTAGAATATTAGATGACCCAATTAGTTTTTGAGATTTAGATTTTGAGAATTAGATTATAATACAACTAAAACATAAATTTAAGAGATTATGATCAATTTTTTTTTAGTCAAATATAATTTTCTTTATAAAAATAATTGATTAAAGATGTTACTCAAAAGGAATCTTGTTAAATGATTTGAAATAGGATTATAAAGTAAAAGGCCAAAATTTTATTTTTCTCTAAATTAAAATAAGTGTTGTATTAGTGTATCTACTATCATAAGGTTTTACATTTTAAATATAATATTTCCATGACCCTCTTGTCTCCTTTTTGAAAAGTAGATTAGGGTTGTTAATTTAATAAATGAATAATAACAATTGACTTAGTTATTCATGAAGATGCACATATTAGATTTATATCTAATACTTTTAAAAAGTAATTTGGCCACGTGACTAGAAATATTATATGATGCAAGTTAGTTAGAATTTTATTTTATTTTATAAAAGGTAAATAAATTAAGTTTATTGCATAAGTCTGTTAGTTCGATCATATCATTTTGATGTAGGGGAACTAAAATTCATTCATATAACTTTGTTATAAATTTAAAGTAGATTATATATGAAAGAAGTTTGACATAATTTCTACTATAGTTTGACGTATTATTTTTGTTATACTTTGTTCTAGAATATTATTTTAGCTATAATTATGAATAGGGTAAATTAATAAAACATATTTGTTACTTATTATGTGGTTTCTTTAGGATTGATAATTAAGTAATTTTTTAGTTTTAACTTACATTGTTATGAATGTTTATAGTTAAAATATCTAGTTTTATTAATTGAAGATTATACTAAGTTTCAATTATTCTCTTAGATGTAAAAGTTTTGATAATTTTAGGTGCAAACATTTTATAGAATCTTTTAAAAATATAAATTAAATAGTATTTACCTTGATAATTTTTGTTAGCATATATTATTCTTAAAATTAGGATTTGATTTTACATGTGCTAGGATGGTTTGTAGAAGTTATTGTTGACATTAATAAAATATGTACCTTTGATGTTGAATAAATTTGATCATGCATTGAAATGTAAACTTAATTGTATGAGTAATTAATTTGAATAGAGTTTTGATTTAATGTCAAATTAATTGTCAGATATTATTTGTTTAATACAAAGACGAGATCTAATGATAATTAAATATAATGTTATTTCTTTGACACGTATAATATATAAATAATTTGAAATTATAAAAAAATATATATGTTGAATAGTTGGATAAATTTTTATCATTTCAATTATTTTTTATTGTTGAGTTGTGCCTCAACTTATATTTTATGTCAACAATCAATTAATTTTTTAAACTTAAAAATTTTATTGATTTATTAGATATAAAATTTGATATACTTGCGGTGGGTAATCTAAAACCAAATTTATTCAATGAGTTTCATTAATTTGTCATATGTTTTATGTTAAAAATATATATATCTTTTGACTGAAAAGTTTTAGAGTGACACATTTAATCTAAATATTTTTCAAGATAATTTAATTTTGTCATTTGACTTAGTATTTCGAGAGCTAACTATATTGATTAATATTATTTTTAATCAAGTTGGGGACCAAATTTCTATTAAGTGATGGAGAAATGTAATCACCGATAATTTCTCTCTTAACATAAATTAATTACTATAAATGATGTATTACTTTATTATTAATTTCTATATTTGTGTACTATAGTTAAAGAAATAATTAAATTTAGTTTCCTTAATCACATGGATAAGTTAGAAATTCTACTAATCAATTAAATTATTAATTGATTTATTTCCTAATGAGTGATTTAATATTTAGGAAGTAAATAGTTTACATTCCATTTTTGTGTGTGAACTATAAGAAATTAATATTATATTAATTTTTTGGTGTATAAAAGCAAAAGAAAAATTAATTAAAAAATAAAAATTAAATTATTTCTTACCTTCAAGGAGATCTCATCTTCTTCTATATGAAGGGGGCTATTCCTCCCCTCATCCCCCACCAAGCCTAACAATGAGAAGATTGAGGAGATGACTTCCAGGGGAGATGATATTGAAAAAAGGATAGTCGAAGAGAGATAGAATCCTTTTCTTTTTTAACTGACTTATATTTTGAAAATTTGATGTTGAGATTGTTAAATTTTATGATACATAATGATGTTTTAGTTTTAAAATTTTATGATTAATAAATAATGATAATTATTTTGTGATGTTAGAATAACGATTTCATTTATGTTGATCTCTTAAGCTTAAGTGAATTTTAATATTGATTTAATTATTAAAATTATTATTTTTGGATTAGCATAGTTGTTCTAATTTATTTAATTAGATATATCTATGTTTCAAGAATTATATGTGAATTTCTATAATGTAATGAGTTTTAAATTTAAGATCATGAATTTAAAGTTTTTATTAATAGATTTAAGTCATTCTTTAACAATTTTAAATATTAAAATATAATTTAATAAGATGAGTCTACTTGTGATCTGACTTGAGTCAAGTTGATCTGTTAGACCGGATCGAGTCAGCCCATGTGGTCATGTACAACTTAGCCCATGTGGCCAACTATAATTTAGCTCATATGACCAGGCATGACCCAGCCTATGTGGCTTGATAGGAGCCAACGCATGTGGCAAGGTATGACCCAACCCATGTGGCTAGGTATAATTCAGTCCATGTGGCCGTGTATGACTCAACTCATGTGGTAAGGTACAACCCAACCATGTAGCCAGGCATAGGCTAGTTCATGTGACTAGGTACGACTCAGTGCATAAGGCCAGATACAACCTAAATTCATATGTCTAGGTTCGACCAACTCGCGAGCCAAACACGACCTAGTTCAATGGTAAGGCTTAGCCTAACTTATAAGTGAGGCTTAGCCTAGCTTATAAGTGAGGCTTAGCCTAGTCCATAAAGTTAATCCTGCCTAACTATGCGGTTGGCATTAAACACATCGTCGCTTCTCTATCTAGCCCGTTGTACTTAACTCAACCTACTTAGAACAGGTATGTGTAGTGCATGTGAGCTATCCAAGACTTAGGTGGGTTGGTTCGGTTCGAGCTAGCACTATTCAACATTGTCCAATTTCCTCTCTCTTTAATTGGTTTGAGTTTGTTAATTGACTAAATCAGATAGATTTGATCAATTAAAGCTAGTTTAGGATGATTCCCAACTAACCTGACTAATTTAAACATACTTGACCTAATCAAGCTCAATCAAATCTAAATTAGACCAGTCTAGGGTGATTACAGACCGGTTCTATAAGGATTTTAGGTTGGTTCAATTAGATCATAATCGAATTATGTTTGGTTTAAGTCAATTGAGCTATTCCAATTAGGGTTTTGGTTGATTGAGGACTATTAAGAGATTGATGTTTCATGCCTTTTATGATTTGATGAATTTAAAAGTTTATATTTTCTTATGTTTAGTATTATGTAGTAGATGTGACTAGACTAGTAGTTCACATTAGGAGTACAACCTGTGAAAGGAGCTATGAGCCCATCACAGTGTAGAGCCACCAATGAACATAGTCTAGCAGATTTATATTAAGTATGGTCTCTCATAATATTTAATCATATTTATTTCTTGATGTATGTGTGAGTGAGTGGATAAGTGTAAATGAATGATCATGGATATTTATATATCCCTTCCGAGGGTAGGTATGGCGATTCCCTTTGGGGATTAGCGGGCCGTCAAACGTGACAGTTAGATGGTTCCTCCATTTACTGTTAGGAGGAATGTGTCCCCGCTTGGGTGAGTGAGGGATGCCACTCCATCCGCTGTTGAGAGTGCGATATGGATTATCTCCATCCGTTGTTGGGAGAAATCCATCCCGTGGAATATGCCTCTCTATTCGTTGTTGGGAGAGTGCACCATCGGGTGATGTACGCCTTTGTTATAATGTATGTGTTGCATGTGATTGATGCATGATTTTTTTTATTAGGTAAGAAGTTATCATCGTTTTTTTTTTAATGCATAAGTTTTATGATGAATCGATATATTATCATTTTTTATGGAATTAATTTTTATTTCATGAATATTGATGATTATTTTAATGATTATTTTGAGGTTTCTACCAACATGTATAGTTAGTGATATGTTTTTATCTTATATTTATTTTTAGAGTAATCTACTACTTTGTAATAGATTTGAAGCTTGTGTGAAAGAGACTTGTAACCCTACCAAGAAGATGTGACCTTTTTTTTCTAATTAATAGAATATTTAATATTATAAATACAAGGATTTGAATTCAAAGACGAATGAAAAAAAAAGGAGTTTATTATGTAAATTATGAATAATAAATTACTGATTTGTTATTCTTTTTATAAATCCAGGATGTGACAATTTAAAATGTCATGACTCGGGCCTGATGGGTTAACTGGCCTATCAACTTTTTTTGGCTCAAAGTTGATAGTAATACATGCATTAGACCCGGCTTAGCATAACCCAGATCAAACTCTAGTATAGTGCACATGAGGCGTAGCGCAGTGGTGGCTCCACACCTTGACGAGTCCTCCATCCATGGGTAGCCCTTTCCTACTCAAGCCCCCTCACCATGCCCAAATGCTAGATCAGCTCTGATATTAAAGACTCGGGCTTAATGCATTAATTAGCCTATAAATGTTGTTTGGCCCAAACCACTGACCAAAATGCTTAAGCTGAAGTTGATAGTAGTACACTCATCAGACCCATGCCCACTTCTAATGTGGGACTAATTGGGGGTGTTACAGAATTGGTTTTATGAGTAGCAACACTCAATAAAAGCTGACTACTTTTGTTAAAGGACCAACTTTATATGTTCCCCTAATGTTAAGTGTAATTTTTGTGATAGACATGGTCATTTTGTTTATAAATATTCATTCAAAAGTTATAACTCACATAAATTTATTTGGGTTCCTAAAGGAACAATAAAGGACATAATGCCAATAGACAAGATAGGTAAATCTAATCATAAGGGACCCAAAGTCAAATAGATACCTATAGCAAATCTACCTTTCTCATAGAAATATCTACAATCAAAAGCTAGGAGCAAAAATAAAATTTTGATAGTGGATGCTCAAGGTTTATGATCGGAGATCCAACACACTTTTTAAAACTCACTATCCGAAACAATAAAGGAAAGATCATTAGCATTGGAATTATTTGTAACAAATGAAATCTTTTGCTTGAAAAATAGTTTATTAATGGTTATATTATTGATCTTGATGATTTTTGTGATGAAACTTATTTTTCGATTTTAAATGTTGAGGCATGGTTTTTGGCATAAAAGAAAAGGGCATGCTTATATGAAGTTAATCACATAAATTGAATAAAAAAAAGGGGAATGCATTTTTTCTTGAAAATGTCTCTATCCTTGAAAGCTTAATGAAGCTTTCAAAAGGAGATTAATGAATCTATTTATGTTATTTTTTATGAATCTCTTGAACTATGAAAGTGATTTTGATGATTTAAATTTAAATGAGTTTTATCTAAATCTTTCATTTGATACTTAAGATTTTTTTATTAATCAAGATCTCTTATTTGATCTCCTACATTTCTTTTTACTAGTTACTAAAGAAAAGTTTTATCTAGATCATGATCTTAAATTCTCAAAATTATAACTTAAATTTTCTTTATATGATTCAAGATCACTTGCTCTTTATTTGCATATGATTCTTGTATTTTATTAAAGAGAATATTTATTTAAATGAATCATAATTTTTCTCTTGATTTCTTAGAATTCATGACTTCAATTTTCTTTTGAATATCTTTTCTTATTTGACATCTGAAGATTTCTTTTTATTTAAGAGGATATTTGTCAAAATAAATCATATCTTTTGGTATTCATTATTTGATATTAATAATTTTTATGTCATGATTTATTTATTTCATAATGCTCCCTTATTTCAAAGAAAGGCACAACTTGCTAGCTTGCATACCTCAAAAGAGAAGCAAAAAGTACTAGCTTGCCCATCTCAAGAAGCAAAAAGTACTAGCTTGCCCATCTCAAGAAGAAGCAAAAATTGCTATCTTGCATATCTCAAGAAAAGCAAAAATTTTGCTAACTTTTGCATCTCAAAAAGTTGCTAGCTTGTATGTTTTAAAATAATGTAAAATTTGCTAATTATACTTTTCTCCTTTTGTTTGATGACAAAGGGGGAGAAGTTATGATGGTGATTTGAATCATGCATGGTATGACATACCTTGATATGTTTTGAAATTATGATGAGTTGAAATTATGTATGTAATGTTGAATCTCGGATTTTGATGATGAAGTCAATTGTCATTTGTTGTCTAATCTATGTATTGAGATAAGTGTGCAGGATTAACTACGATGAAAGATAGACAAGCAGCAAGAGTTGCGCCGGAGTCAAGTTCATGATCACGTTGGGAGTTCGAGAGTTCGACAGAAGTTCGGACGGTCGTCGGAGGTTCTGCGAGAACAGATCCGAGAAGTCCAGAAGCTTGCCAAGCGAAGCTCGTCGGAACTTGCCAAATGGATCGTCGCAAAGTCCAGGAGTTTGCCGGAAGTCCGCAGGAGCATCACCGAGGGTTCATCGGATGATCGACGGAAGTTCACCGGAAACTCGCCGGAAGGAGCGATTGACGCACCGAAGCAAAGCTGCAGAAGTTGTCTTAGATTTAATCGTAGTTAGCACATTGATTAAGTTGGAAAATGGGAGGTGATCCCATTGGCTTAATCTTGGGGCAATTGGGCCCCTGAAAGATTGAAATTGGGCCGAATGAAATGAACCATTCGGACCCTGATTGCACCAGGAGGTGCAACCGCCCAGGCCAGGAGGTGGCACCGCTTGGGCTAGGCTTCCCAGCGAGACTGGGCGGTGCAACCTCTCCAACCGGGAGGTGGAACCGCCTGAGCTCAGTCTTCGAGCAAGACTGGGCGGTGCAACCTCCCTGGCAGAGAGGTGGCACCGCTTGAGCTCAGTCTTCGAGCAAGACTGGGCGGTGCAACCTCCCTGGCAGAGAGGTGGCACCGCCTGAGCTCAGTCTTCGAGCAAGACTGGGCGGTGCAACCTCCCTGGCAGAGAGGTGGCACCGTCTGAGCTCGGTCTTCGAGCTCTGCCAGGCGGTGCAACCTCTCCAGTCAAGAGGTGCAACCGCCTGATCCCAGAATTCCGGGATTTGATTGTTTTGAGCTCCAAATTTGAATTGGGTTGGGGCCTATAAATTCCCAACCCATTCAGCACTGAAAAGATACAGACCTACACCGAAATCTTGATCTTTTCTGTGATTCTAAGAGCTCAAAAGTGTTGTAAAGCCTTTAAGTCTCCTCCTTCTGTTCTTCAAGTTTTCAGTTGTAAAGTGAGGAGAGAAAGGTCTGTAAAGGTTATCTTCTGAGCCTGTCAAAAGGAGAGAAACTGTAAAAGGGAAGTTTGGCCTTCGCCTATTGAAGGAAGGCCCCTAGTTGACGTCGGCGACCTCGTCGGTGGAGGAAGCCAAAAGTGGAGTAGGTCAAGGCTGACCGAACCACTCTAAATCTCTGGTTTGCGTTTAGTTTTGAGCACTTTATCATTACTGCAAACCTCCTTCATTACTACTGCTCTCTGCGCTTTCACGAACAAGTTCTAAGTGCTGTTCTTCCGAATCTGCATTCAGACGTAAATTCGTATTTTCGTACATTACAGTTTACGTTTACGTTTGATTCTGCAGAACTGTCTTCCGTGCTTTTATGAACGAGTTTCTTTGCAGTTTACACTTACATTTTGATCCTAGTGATAACTGCAAACTGTCCTCTGTAATTTTACGAACGAGTTTCAACATTTAGACGTAAAACTGCATTTAGACGTAAATCGGCTTTCCTCGCACAATCATCAGATCTCAGTTCTCGTTTACGTCTTGATTTCAACTGCATACTGCCTTCTGCGAGTATACAAACAAGTTTCAAAGTTCAGACGCAAATCTGCGTTTAAGATGTAAATCTGCGTTTAGACGTAAATCTGCGTCTAGACGTAAATCTGCGTTTAGACGTAAATCTATTTTTTGCAGATTACTTTTTGAGCTATACAATAGCAGCACATTGTCTTTATACTTCTGCTTAAACTGCTCCTAGATGCAAACTGTGTTTAGACGCAATCTGCGGTTAGACGCAATCTGCGTTTAGACGCAATCTGCGCTTAGACGCAATCTGCGCTAAGACGCAAACTGCGCTAAGACGCAAACTGTGCTTAGACGCAATCTGAGTTTAGACGCAATCTGCATTTAGACGCAAATTACGTTTAGACGCTAACTGTGTTTAAACGTAAACTGCACTTAATCATAAGTAATCTTAGAATCGGCTTTTGCATCAAAATAGTCTTTATCGAACGAACGCAGCTTTTGGTTTTAATCGCTGAAAAATATCCGCTACACTAATTCACCCCCCCCCCTCTTAGTGCTCTCGATCCTAACAATTGGTATCAGAGCCCGGTTAACTCTCAAAAGGATTAAAACCCAAGAGAGATGGCTTACGCCGGAAACCAAGAGGGCCATTCCATTACACGTCCACCCATGTTTAATGGGACGGACTACACCTATTGGAAGACCCGAATGAGAATCTTTCTTATTTCTATGGACATTGATCTTTGGAATCTTGTCGAGAATGGTTTTTCAAAGTCTTCTCTTCCAATGATCGATTGGAATGATTTGGAGAAGAAGGCTTTCGCTCTTAATGCAAAGGCTATGAATGCCTTATTTTGTGCACTTGATAAAAACGAGTTTAACCGTGTTTCAACTTGTGAAACTGCATTTGATATTTGGCACACGCTCGAAGTGACCCATGAGGGCACAAGTAGAGTAAAAGAGTTAAAATTCAATTTGCTGTTACATTCTTTCGAACTTTTTCGGATGAAACCGAGTGAAACCATTGGCGACATGTTTACCCGTTTCACGGATGTCTTCAACGGTCTAAAAGGATTCGGAAAGAGCTTTTCGGATTTTGAGCTTGTTAATAAGATACTAAGATCCCTTCCTAAGAGTTGGGATCCTAAAGTCACCGCTATTCAAGAGGCAAAAGATCTGCGAAATTTCCCTCTTGAAGAACTAATCGGGTCATTAATGACCTACGAAATGACTTGTAAAGCTCATGAAGAGCAAGAAGACATCCTTCCAAAGAACGGGAAGGATATGGCACTCAAAACTTCAGAATGCCACTTGAGAGAAAACTCAAGTGATGAGGACTGTGATGATGACTTGGCACTTCTAACAAGAAAGTTTAAAAAGTTCTTTAAAAGAAACAAGTTTAAGAATGATGTAAAAAATAAACTTGAACCCAAAAAGGACCAAGTAATCTGCTATGAATGCAAAAAGCCGGGACACTACAAGAGTGATTGTCCCCAAGTCAAGAAAAGAACAACAAAGAAGAAGGCGCTCCAAGCAACATGGGATAATTCGAGCGCATCTGAGGAAGAGGAGTCCAACACCGAGCAAGTTGCTCATTACGCCTTAATGGCCATCGAAGAAGAGGTAACAAATTCAATAGATGCTGATTTATCTTTCGATGAATTATTAAATGCTTTCAATGACTTATTTGACGAATGCAAGAGTATAAGTAGAAAATATAAATTGCTGAAAAAGATGCATGATAGTCTTACGTGTGAGTTTGATAAGTTAAAAGTCAAACATCATGATAGTTTAAATTCATGTATCAAATGTCATGATTTAGAAACTTTGCAAAAAGAAAACCTGCTACTCAAGGACACCTTGAAGAAATTCGAGGTTGGTAGCAAGTCATTAAACATGATCCTTGCAAACAAGGGTCACATTCCAAAAAGGAGCGGAATTGGATTTGTGAGAAGTCCTCACCAAAATCCAACCACCTTCATAAAAGGCTCCATCTTACATGTTCAACACCAAACCAAGTGCAACTTTTGTTGCAAATCTGGACACAAGACACATTGTTGTCCATTCAAGAAAATAAGTCCAAACAAACTAATCTGGGTTCCTAAAGGAACCATGACAAATTCTATGCAACATGATAAGAAATGTAGATCTATTTATGAGGCACCCAAAAGCAAATGGGTTCCTAAAGATTATCCCTTCCTATAAAAATATTAAAATTTTAGGCCGGAGCAAGAAATAATATTCTGCTCCTTGACTCTTGATGGTCATAAATCAAGAATTAAAAAAGGAACTCGCAACGCTTAAGTAACAAATGGGAGTTATGAAATCACAAATACGATTTGGATACAACCTTATTAGAAACATATGATATCCAAATTCACATACCCCCTTGATCTTCAAAACCCGTTAACACTATCATCTACGAATTAATTCTTGTATCATGAAACTAAATATGTCATGATCGTAAAAGGGATACCAAACAAACTATCAACATACGTATGCACGTTAAAAGATCTATCTTGATCGTACAAGAGCTTCTTCCTTAGATAAAAACTCATACGAAATCATGTAACAAACATTATTTGCTCTGAAACTCTCCTCAAGGCAAAGGCTCCCTGATCAAATCATATTAGGTGCTCACTGGCTGCAGGCGGTGGCACCTCTCCAGCTGGCGGTTGCACCTCCAGCTATCACGGGTTGCCAGAGGTTGCACCGCTCCAGCCAGAGGTGCAACCGCCCGCAACTCTGCCTTTTTAAACCCACACTAGGGCCGGCTATGGAACCGACCCCAACTCACTCCCATTTCCTCCTCTACTCTTCCAAGTCTCCTCCATTCCCATTTCACTCCTCTAAGCCTTCCAAATACCTCCCATTTCGGAGCAAAACATCAAGAATCCTTCCTTTTCTTGAAGATCTCACAAAGGTACTCTCTAAGAAGCTCTTAAATTCTGTTTTGTTCTTCATTTACTCTAGCTCATCATCATCCCTCTAAACAGCAGTAGTTATGGGATCTAGAAGATCCTCAAGGGATAAAGGAAAGAGGAGATTAGTAGAAGAGTTTGATTTCACTCTTTTCGATTCGAAATACAATGCTGAAAAATTTCCCTCTTTCGAACTTAGATCTATCAGTAAGGGAAAATACGTAGATCTAAATGAACTAAGAGACTTAGAGACCATTCAATGGTTTGCAAACCTAGGTCTACTTCCAATCTTGCAGATTAACGAACCCATCTATCCTAGGCTTGTTAGATTATTTTACAATAACATACAAATAGATGATGAAGGAAGGATGTCCACCTATCTTTTGGGACAACACATCTCAATCACTGATAGGTTCATTTGTGATATGATATGCATTCCCATAAAAAGCATAGGACTCTACTTTAGAGGATCATGGGATGATGAAAGTATTGGAACATCCTATGTTGAAGCCTTAGGAACAATCTTTGCCAATCCTAACATAGCATTGGTTCCCAAAAGTTGTGAACATCTATTGCCCTTGAACACTAAGATACTTCATTATATCATGACTAGTATAATTCTTCCTAAACAATACCATCATGATGAAATAAGTCAACTAGAATTAGGAACTATGTACTCAATCATGAAGGGACATGACATCTGTCTTGGCTATCTTATTCAACAAAATATGTTAGAATTATCTAAGAAAGATATGATGCTCCCATATGGTGGTATAATCACAAGAATAATAAAAGCTTACGACATTCTAATATCACCAGAAGAAGAAGTAATGAAAGTAGATCGATTCAGCATAATAAACAAAAATCTACTTCACCGACTAAGATGTTACTATAGAAACGGTAACTGGGTTAGACTCCCTAGAAGGACTGATCACCCTCAATCTGAACCAGAACCGGAAACACCAGTATTTAGGGGTACTCAATCTCCTTCGACCCTTCCCTTTGAGGAAACACATCCAGTTGAGCAAACTCATACATCCATCGAAGAAATTGGGATTCGTATGGATCGATTCGAATAGAGACAAGAACGGATTGAACAAAGACAAGATCAAATCCTATCTGAGCTGCAGCAAATTCATAGTCAATTTGACTTCTTGTTTAGGCACTTTAATTTTCCACCGCATCAATGAACTTATTGAACACCTGTTGTTGTTGTAAACTTCTTATGATACTCACTTCTGATGTACTGGCTGTAAACATCTATTATGGTAAAAGTTATCTCAGATTTTTGTGGTATCATTACTGTTTAGTATGTGATGTGTCCAAATTAAGAATGTTGTGCTTTGAAACTAAAAGTTTTTGAAAATCTTGTGTTTTGATTTCATTCGAAGAGAACTAGGAATGTTGATGTGTCCGAACAGATAAATTTGTTAAAATCATTTTTTTTTCGGACTATATTATCACTTGATTATATGTGAAAATCTGCAACAAAATCTTGTCCGAATGCATCTTATTTATGGAACAGATTTTCTCATACACTTTCAAAAAAAATGAGTTTCTGAAATAGATTTGATGAAGTGATTCATGAGTATGTATTCCATCCTGCAAAATCTTTACAGTGGAAGAAGTATTTAAAGCAATCTATGTAAAATTCCTCTATAAGCTTACTATTATTATTTTCTGGTATCATGATTACTATGCTTTTTGTTGATGACAAAGGGGGAGATATATATATGAATTGATAAACACTGCCATGATTAGAAATACTATGAATGATGCTATGAACACTGCTATGATTATGCCATCCTTGCATCACCAAGAGATATATGAACATGTGCTAAAGTTTGCATTATGCCCTGAGTTGATATCTTATCATGTGAAGAAAATGCAAAACTTGCTAGAATATTTCAAATGTGTGCATCATGTAATAAGTTTCACAGCTTTATATGATAATGTTCAAACTACATGATGAATAGTTACAAACACAATCATACAAACTTGATGATGTATGTCAAGCTCTGACATCATCTTTGAAGAGATACATCATGATGAGTATCATGATGGGAGTATTGATAAGTTTAACTGATCTAACTTATCAATACGTCACTTGAATTCTTAGGTCTTGAATTCAAGGTTGACTTATCTCAACTATGACATATAGACAGGGGGAGTTAAGGATAACTCCATTATCAATTGATTGTCATCATCAAAAAGGGGGAGATTGTTGAATCTCGGATTTTGATGATGAAGTCAATTGTCATTTGTTGTCTAATCTATGTGTTGAGATAAGTGTGCAGGATTAACTACGATGAAAGATAGACAAGCAGCAGGAGTTGCGCCGGAGTCAAGTTCATGATCACGTTGGGAGTTCGAGAGTTCGACAGAAGTTCGGACGGTCGTCGGAGGTTCTGCGAGAACAAATCCGAGAAGTCCAGAAGCTTGCCAAGCGAAGCTCGTCGGAACTTGCCAAATGGATCGTCGCAAAGTCCAGGAGTTTGCCGGAAGTCCGCAGGAGCATCACCGAGGGTTCATCGGATGATCGACGGAAGTTCGCCGGAAACTCGTCGGAAGGAGCGATTGACGCACCGAAGCAAAGCTGCAGAAGTTGTCTTAGATTTAATCGTAGTTAGCACATTGATTAAGTTGGAAAATGGGAGGTGATCCCATTGGCTTAATCTTGGGGCAATTGGGCCCCTGAAAGATTGAAATTGGGCCGAATGAAATGAACCATTCGGACCCTGATTGCACCAGGAGGTGCAACCGCCCAGGCCAGGAGGTGGCACCGCCTGGGCTAGGCTTCCCAGCGAGACTGGGCGGTGCAACCTCTCCAGCCGGGAGGTGGTACCGCCTGAGCTCAGTCTTCGAGCAAGACTGGGCGGTGCAACCTCCCTGGCAGAGAGGTGGCACCGCTTGAGCTCAGTCTTCGAGCAAGACTGGGCGGTGCAACCTCCCTGGCAGAGAGGTGGCACCGCCTGAGCTCAGTCTTCGAGCAAGACTGGGCGGTGCAACCTCCCTGGCAGAGAGGTGGCACCGCCTGAGCTCGGTCTTCGAGCTCTGCCAGGCGATGCAACCTCTCCAGTCAAGAGGTGCAACCGCCTGATCCCAGAATTCCGGGATTTGATTGTTTTGAGCTCCAAATTTGAATTGGGTTGGGGCCTATAAATTCTCAACCCATTCAGCACTGAAAAGATACAGACCTACACCGAAATCTTGATCTTTTCTGTGATTCTAAGAGCTCAAGTAGCTTGGCTAGAGAGGTTTGTTGGGGCATGAGTTTGTTGAGACAGAATATCCTTGTTGGCGATGTTTGTTGTGGCTTGAGTTTGTTGAGGAAGAATATCCTTGCTGGCGAGATTTGTTTGGGCCTGAGTTTGTTGAGTTATTGTGGACGGATCCAATGATATTGGAAGAGATGAAGTTCCTGACTTATGTTTCTCCTGTCCACTAGTACCAAGGGAAACCTCTGTTGTGGAAGGCTCCGACATTATAGGAAGAGATATAATTTTGGATTTGTCCTTCTGTCCGCGGTGCTGTCCTTGTGAGTCGGAATGCTCAATAGTCTTCGCCACCATCGGTGCTACTGCCATTAGAGAAGACTCGCTTTGTTGCGGAGGCGCTTGACGTGGTCGATAGACCTTTGTGATTTGTTTTGGAGTTTGCTGACAAGCTCCATTTGCATGACCAAAAGATAAGCAATGCTGACATCGTTGTGGCTTCCAAGAATATGAGACATGTACCTTCCGAGTGTTCCCGTCAAGATCACGATAGAAAACCTCATTTGGAAGATCTTCGTCAGAAGAAACCAGTACACATGCTCGTGCAAATGCTAATCTCGTCTGAGCAGCTGTTGCTTTGTCGATGTAGAGTGGCTGTCCCAGAGTGCTGCATAACTTTGCAATAAAACGTCGACTCCAAAGATGTAGAGGAAGACCTTGAAAGGATACCCATAATGGAATAGACTGTAGGCTATCTAACTCCAAACGGACATCAGGAGACCAGCGTCGTAGAATCATTGGATGGCCACGAATCGTCCAGAATCCTTCGAGGACTCGTTGTAAATCATCTTCAGAGTATAGCTTGCAAACAAAGAATCCGTTCTCCAGCATATGAAGATCAAATGACGATATTCCCCATCGAGTTTTGATAAATGAGGATAGTGGGAAATAAGATGTTTTGAGACCTACCACATAGCCAACAATCGCCATAGACCATGTCTCAATAAGCTCTGCTGAATCAGCAGTCTCGTATACAGCAATCTTCTTATCAGCCTGAACTTCTGGAGTAAAGAATTCCAAGCTTAGATCCGGACTTCCAACCGGAGCCTTGAAGAGGCTAGTCCAAGGCCTAGGGTCACTGGAAATGAGGGCAGGCTGCCGCGATCTAGAGCGCGATCTACTTCGATACTGTTTCGTCGAAGGAGTTTCTCTCTGGAGAGGATATGGAGGAGGAGCCAATTGAGGGGTAATGGTAGGGAGTCTTACCATCGTATCAACTCTCCCGCCACCATCGCCAGCCCTAGGGGCCGTCGCTGCCATGTTTGATCCCTCTTCTGGTCGCGGCTATAAAATCATCTCCATAGGAAAAAACCACCGTCGCAGTATATCAGATCGCCGCTACAGTACCGTCGCCCTAGGGAGATCTGGTCGCCGCTATAGTATCGTCGCCCTTGGGGAGAAGCCGACGCTGCAGGAGATCCGATCACCACTACAGTAAGGGAGATCAGATCGTTGCTATAGTATCGTCGCCCGTGGGAGAAAGCCAACGCTGCAGGAGTCAGATCGCCCTAGGGAGATCTCGTCGCCGCTACAGTACTGTCGCTGCTACAGTGTCGTCGCCGCCGCTACAGTGTCGTCGCCGGTCTCCCGTGGGAGAAAGCCGACGCTGCAGGAGTCAGATCGCCCTAGGGAGCTACTCCAACAAGTACTATCCAGGAAATTGTGCTGCAACAATCTTATCGTGCTTCAACAAACCCTGCCAATCAAGACCACATGATTCAAGGTATTTTAAAGTTTAAAAATCTGCAAGCTGTAGATGAAGTGGATAAATATAGAAATCAAGTCATAAAAGGTAAGGATATTGTGCGGGAGGAAAATACAAAACCGAAGGATAAGAAAAAGGATGGTACAGTCCATCCAAAGTCGTAGGATGAATACCTTACCACCTTTTCATTTCTTTATTACTGATGAAGATAACATGTTGGAATGTTCGCGGACTTAATAAGCCGGAAAAATGTTGGGAGCTCAATAGAATAATCAAGTCTGCCGCATGTGATATTGTTATTCTAGTAGAAACGAAAATTAAACAATCGCGCGTTCAAGCTCAAAAGAATTTAATATGGCCGGACGCAGAACTGTTTACCAATGACTCAAATGAAACTTTTGGTAGAATATGGGTCTTATGGCATCCTAACTCTATTAATGCTTGGTTTATTTCTGCTACTGATCAATTCATTCAACTTAAGGTAGAGGACAAAAAGAATGGCTGTCAATTCAATTTCATTGGTATATATGCTTCAAATAGCATGCAAGAAAGAAATACTCTTTGGTCTGACCTGACTAATATTGCAAATGGCTGTCTCAATGTACCTTGGATTGTTCTTGGAGACTTTAATACTGTTCGGTACACAAATGAAAAAGAGGGGGGTAGACAACTTTCAGAAAGCCAGCTTCAAAGTTTTAATGATTACATTGACACTGCAGCTTTGTTTGATATGAAATCTGTGGGTAATTGGCTCTCCTGGAGTAATCAAGGTGCTGCTAACAGAAAAATAATGGCTCGACTTGATAGGTGTTTGATTAATCATGAATGGTTAACAGTTTACCCAGATTCACTTCTTGTGTATGGTGCTCCTTTGTTTTCTGACCATTCTTTAATGTATATACACGCAGACAAAGCGACACCAAGAGGCAAGAAACCGTTTAGATTCTTTAACATGTGGAGTACTCATCCTCAATTTCTTGATGTTATCAGATCTGCTTGGAATGTTAATGTGCATGGATCTCCCCCTTACATCTTATGTCAAAAGCTCAAAGCCTGTAAAGCAGCACTAAAGGAGTGGAATACAAATACCTTTGGCAATATTACCACCACAGTTCAATTTTGCAGGAAGGAACTAATGTCATTGCAACATGAGCTGCAACTTCAGCCAAATGATGAGAATATTATCTACAAAGAGACAGAAGCCAGAAATAACTTCATGCAAGCCTTAAAACAGGAGGAAAGTTTTGTAAAGCAAAAGTCTCGACAGCATTGGCTTACACTAGGAGATTCCAATACTAAATTTTTCTATGCTTCAATTGCTACTCGAAGGGCTGTTAACCGTATCAGCAAATGCAGAGACAAAGATGATAATCTTATTGAGAATTTAGAAGAGGTTAAAGCACACACAGAGCAATTTTTTTATTCCTTACTCAATCAAGCTGGGAAAACTAATAACATTCATGTGGAGCCGACTAGAAAACTTGATTCGGAAGCTATTTCAATCCTCAATGCCCCAATTACTGACGACGAAATTGTATGTGTTGTCTTTAAGTCACCAAAGCACAAAAGCCCAGGTCCAGATGGATTTCCAGCTGAATTTTACCAAACTGCTTGGTCTATTATTGGAAATGATGTGATCAAGGCTTGCCAACATTTTTTCTCTTCAGGTCATATTCTTAGAGAGATGAATTGCACCTTTATTTCTTTAATTCCGAAGAATGCAGGGGCTGATTCACTAGAGAACTATCGACCCATATCATTATGCAACTTTATTTACAAGATCATCTCCAAAGTATTAGCAAATAGAATGCAAAAGGTAATACACAAGATCATTAGCCCAAATCAAGCTGCTTTCATCAAAGGGAGAAGTATACATCATAACATTTTGCTTGCTAATGACTTGGTCAAAGATTTGCATTCAAAAGCAAGAGGGACAAAAATATGTTTTAAAGCTGATTTACGGAAAGCCTTTGATTCAGTTAATAGGAAATTTATCTATAAGATGCTCCTCGATATGAACTTCCCACAGCAATGGGTTAATTGGATTCAATCTTGCTTGGAAACTCCAAAGTTTTCGATACTCTTTAATGGCTCACCTATTGGTTTTTTTGGGAGCACGAATGGCATCCGACAAGGTGATCCACTCTCTCCGTATCTCTTTACTATTGCGATGGAAGGACTTAGCTGTATGTTGGAACATGCAGTCTTAAATGGCAGCATAAAGGTACCCAATGCTGGCTCTATTCATATATCACATATAACATTTGCAGATGATTTACTTATCTTTCTCCAAAATGATCCAACTTCAGTAAAGAACCTGGCTACTATTATGAATGACTTTGGTATGGTTTCTGGACTTCAGTTAAATCATGCGAAAAGTAAAGTATATATGAGCCCTTACGTTGAGAATAAGGTCTTTATTGCACAAACTTTGGGGGTTAGTGAGGGAAGCCTGCCAGTTCCTTATTTGGGTCTCCCGCTCATATCCACAGGCATTCACAAAACCCACTGTCAGCCTATCCTACAAAAAATAAAGAATAGAATTTCTTCTTGGAAAAATAGGCTTCTATCAAAAGCAGGACGACTCGAACTCATCCGTTCTGTATTGCACTCCTACTCTATATATTAGTGTAATGCATTTCTTCTGCCTGCTGGACTTCTCCAAGATATTGAACGGTTATTAATGAACTTCTTCTGGAATGGCACAAATGATAAGGCAATGCATATGGTAAATTGGGATAGCATTTGCAAACCGAAAGATGAAGGGGGGCTAAACTTGAGAAATACTAGAGATTGGAATCAAGCATGCCTGGTACAACAATTGTGGGATCTTTTGCAAAACAAATGTTCCTTATGGTCACAATGGGTTTCTGCTAGGTATCTTTCAAAGGAATCAATCTGGGAAATTTCAACAAGAACATACCACTCTTCAGCTTGGAAAGGAATTTTAAAGGCAAGGAATTGGCTAATCAAACACATTTCTTATGCAATCTCTTCTGGAACTAGTACTAATATGTGGTACGATCCTTGGGTGAATGGGAAGAGTATATTTCAATTATATGGCGACAGAATACGAAAAGATCTTGGGGCTCCCAAAGATTGGAAGGTTTCCGAGTTCATTACTAACGGTACCTGGTGTCTCCCTAATCCTATTTCTCCCGAAATGTTATCACTTTGGCCGACTATCATAGCTATTCCAATCAGGAACAACTCTTCAGATATACTTATTTGGCCTCATGACAATGGCAAATTTAGTGCCACATCCGTATGGAATCAAATTAGACAAAGAAATAACAAGTGGGTCCCAAGCAGTTGGACATGGGATCGACCGGGATCACAAAGACACTCCTTATGTACATGGCAGGCCCTTCTCAATAAACTACCTACAATAGACAATATGAAAAGAAGAGGTATCTATCATGTTAACCGATGCTCCCTTTGTTTGCAACAAGAAGAAACTGTTGACCACCTTTATTTTGCTTGTGATATGGAAGGAGATTCTCCAGCGATTTGAACTCAATAGACTGCCGCAACCAAACTTGCACCAAGAACTAGGCGACCTTATGCAATGTTTCTCAAGAAAAGGGCCACTTACACAACTGGCAAAGGTTACTTTCAGATGCGCTATTTGGTGGATATGGAAGGAGAGATGTAATAGAATCTTTGAAAGTCAACACACAAACAATGCTCAGCTCTTGAAAGAGATTATTAGAGACTCAAGATCCTGTATGGAGCATGATCTCAAAATCGAGCATTTCACCCGAAGAGAAAAAGATATTTTTATCAAATTTAATTTTGCTATTAGCTAAAGATCTTGGAAATGATGTCAAATAATGTACCCACAGGTAGTTACAGTCTACAGCATGTGTAGTCATAACTATCGCATTCGCACTCTATGAGTTAATTGGCTTTGTCTATGACTTGTATAGATAAAGCTATTTGTAGAATCTTTACACATAATCAATTTACTTTTACTTACCAAAAAAAAAATTCTAAGAGCTCAAAAGTGTTGTAAAGCCTTTAAGTCTCCTCCTTCTGTTCTTCAAGTTTTCAGTTGTAAAGTGAGGAGAGAAAGGTCTGTAAAGGTTGTCTTCTGAGCCTGTCAAAAGGAGAGAAACTGTAAAAGGGAAGTTTGGCCTTCGCCTATTGAAGGAAGGCCCCTAGTTGACGTCGGCGACCTCGTCGGTGGAGGAAGCCAAAAGTGGAGTAGGTCAAGGCTGACCGAACCACTCTAAATCTCTGGTTTGCGTTTAGTTTTGAGCACTTTATCATTACTGCAAACCTCCTTCATTACTACTGCTCTCTGCGCTTTCACGAACAAGTTCTAAGTGCTGTTCTTTCGAATCTGCATTCAGACGTAAATTCGTATTTTCGTACATTACAGTTTACGTTTACGTTTGATTCTGCAGAACTGTCTTCCGTGCTTTTACGAACGGGTTTCTTTGCAGTTTACACTTACATTTTGATCCTAGTGATAACTGCAAACTGTCCTCTGTAATTTTACGAACGAGTTTCAACATTTAGACGTAAAACTGCATTTAGACGTAAATCGGCTTTCCTCGCACAATCATCAGATCTCAGTTCTCGTTTACGTCTTGATTTCAACTGCATACTGCCTTCTGCGAGTATACAAACAAGTTTCAAAGTTCAGACGCAAATCTGCGTTTAAGACGTAAATCTGCGTTTAGACGTAAATCTACGTCTAGACGTAAATCTGCGTTTAGACGTAAATCTATTTTTTGCAGATTACTTTTTGAGCTATACAACAGCAGCACATTGTCTTTATACTTCTGCTTAAACTGCTCCTAGATGCAAACTGTGTTTAGACGCAATCTGCGGTTAGACGCAATCTGCGTTTAGACACAATCTGCGCTTAGACGCAATCTGCGCTAAGACGCAAACTGCGCTAAGACGCAAACTGTGCTTAGACGCAATCTGAGTTTAGACGTAATCTGCATTTAGACGCAAACTGCGTTTAGACGCTAACTGTGTTTAAACGTAAACTGCACTTAATCATAAGTAATCTTAGAATCGGCTTTTGCATCAAAATAGTCTTTATCGAACGAACGCAGCTTTTGGTTTTAATCGCTGAAAAATATCCGCTGCACTAATTCACCCCCCCCCCTCTTAGTGCTCTCGATCCTAACATGTAATACTCATGATTTTATGTGCATGCATTGATGTGAAAGTCATGGTTTTAAAGATTATCATTGTTTTTGAATTAAAGTTTATTTTCTTTCAATATGACATATTGATAGGGGGAGTTTAGTTTAAACTCCGTCATCAATTGGTTGTCAAAATAAATCATGTCTTTTGGTATTCATAATTTGATATTAATAATTTTTATGTCATGATTTATTTATTTCATAATACTCCCTTATTTCAAAGAAAGGCACAACTTGCTAGCTTGCATACCTCAAAAGAGAAGCAAAAAGTACTAGCTTGCCCATCTCAAGAAGCAAAAAGTACTAGCTTGCCCATCTCAAGAAGAAGCAAAAATTGCTATCTTGCATATCTCAAGAAAAGCAAAAATTTTGCTAACTTTTGCATCTCAAAAAGTTGCTAGCTTGTATGTTTTAAAATGATGTAAAATTTGCTAATTGTACTTTTCTCCTTTTGTTTGATGACAAAGGGGGAGAAGTTATTATGGTGATTTGAATCATGCATGGTATGACATACCTTGAGATGTTTTGAAATTATGATGAGTTGAAATTATGTATTTAATACTCATGATTTTATGTGCATGCATTGATGTGAAAGTCATGGTTTTAAAGATTATCATTGTTTTTGAATTAAAGTTTGTTTTCTTTCAATATGACATATTGATAGGGGGAGTTTAGTTTAAACTCCGTCATCAATTGGTTGTCATCATAAAAAAGAGAGAGATTATTGAATCTCATATTTTGATAATGAAATCAATTGATGAAATTATGATCTAATGTGCATTTGAGTGACGTGGGGCTAACCTCGATCATGGAAAGATAATTCGATTAAAAGTATGAAGAATCAGACATTGGGATGGAGTAGAACATGTTAGAAGATTGGATATCGGGCTAGAGGAATGGTCGACATGTCGGAAGGACTTCGTGCCATGAGTTCGGGTATTAGGCCGAAGGATCAAACATTGTACGAAGGAGATCAAAAGTTACGGGAGGTCAACATGTCAATTGGGCAATACGCCGAAGGATCGAATGAAGCACCGAAGGATCAAACGAAGCATTGAATGAACCAATGATATGCTAGACAACATAGGATTCACGCTTGTAATTGATTGTGTCTATATCTAGTTAGTTTAGGGATAATTGAGTTAATTTTTTGTGTAATCATGCTAACTCAATTATGGGCCAATTAGGCCTAAATTAGGACTATTTTGGGCCAAGAGGAAGGCCCATTTAGTGACCCAAAGTTGGGTCAAGCGGTGGAATCGCCTATGAGCTGAAAATGTCAAAAGCCTAATCTCCGAGGTTATCAGGAGGTAGTACCGCCAGATTGGGCGGTGGTACTACCCAATGTTAGTGTCAGATTGATAGGTAGTGATACCTCCAGTTGTTAATCTAGTAGGCAGTGGTACCACCCAGTACTAGCGGTGGTACTGTTAGTACCTCGAAAACCCAGGATGAGACCGTTTTAGCTCCAAATTTGAATCTATTTAGGGCCTATAAATATCCCACTCTTTCTTGCTTGGGTAAGTAAGAAATAGAGTAGAAAAGGGCTATAATTCTAAGTTGAAAAAAGTTTGAAAAGTACTAAGTATCCTCCTCCTTTTCTTTATGTTTTGGGCTTAGTCTAAGAGAGGTGCAAGGCTTGTAAAGGAGAGAGAGTTGTATGAGGGTAGTTGATCTTCGCCCATTGAAAGAAGATCGGTAGTGAATGCCGGTGGCCTCGACGGAAGAGGAATCAGGAGTGGACATAGGTTAAGACGACTGAACCATTATAAAACTCGATTTTAATTTTAGTTCTACTTTTCATTGTCATTGATATTATTTTAATTACTTATTGCACTTATTCTAAGTTAAGCACACTTTCAATATTTCCGATATGATTTTTCATCAAACGAAAGTTTTCGAATCGTCAAGGTTTTTATGAAAGCACTAATTCACCCTCCCCCCCCCTTCTTCTTAGTGCCGAAATGGTCCTAACACTCTTGAGATACTAGCAATTCTCTTTCTCCCCTTTGTCATTAAAAAAAAGAAAGGAGAAGAGAAGGATTCAATGGTGCAAAAATTGACATCAATATTTCAATCATCTCATAAAAAAAAAATGAAGGATCAAGTCATGAATACCGAAAGACCAAGAATCATTTTGACAAATCTCTTCATTTTAAATAACCAAAATAATGAATGATGGGAAATGATCTTTATTCAAAAGGAAAACTCAAGTCATGAAAAACCGATAAATCAAGATAATGATCCAAAAAATATATAAGAAGAGTTTATGCATTTAAAAAATTTATCATACCTAATTCTCTTCTAATAAAATCAAAATTTTCCTCATTGGTTTAGTAAAAATATATGCTAATTGTTATTTTGTATCAATAAAATATAAAGATATATCATGATTATTAATATGATCTCTAATAAAATGATGTCTAATATCAATGTGTTTAGTTTTAGAATGTTGAATGAGATTCTTTGTTAAACTAAATTCAATGTGTTTAGTTTTAAAATGATCTCTAATTTTTCTATGCTTCAATTGCTACTCGAAGGGCTGTTAACCGTATCAGCAAATGCAGAGACAAAGATGATAATCTTATTGAGAATTTAGAAGAGGTTAAAGCACACACAGAGCAATTTTTTTATTCCTTACTCAATCAAGCTGGGAAAACTAATAACATTCATGTGGAGCCGACTAGAAAACTTGATTCGGAAGCTATTTCAATCCTCAATGCCCCAATTACTGACGACGAAATTGTATGTGTTGTCTTTAAGTCACCAAAGCACAAAAGCCCAGGTCCAGATGGATTTCCAGCTGAATTTTACCAAACTGCTTGGTCTATTATTGGAAATGATGTGATCAAGGCTTGCCAACATTTTTTCTCTTCAGGTCATATTCTTAGAGAGATGAATTGCACCTTTATTTCTTTAATTCCGAAGAATGCAGGGGCTGATTCACTAGAGAACTATCGACCCATA
Organism: Musa acuminata AAA Group; assembly: GCF_036884655.1. NCBI lineage: Eukaryota > Viridiplantae > Streptophyta > Magnoliopsida > Zingiberales > Musaceae > Musa > Musa acuminata. Next base: position 10,355,688 of record NC_088336.1, on the reverse strand, counting down.
TCATTATGCAACTTTATTTACAAGATCATCTCCAAAGTATTAGCAAATAGAATGCAAAAGGTAATACACAAGATCATTAGCCCAAATCAAGCTGCTTTCATCAAAGGGAGAAGTATACATCATAACATTTTGCTTGCTAATGACTTGGTCAAAGATTTGCATTCAAAAGCAAGAGGGACAAAAATATGTTTTAAAGCTGATTTACGGAAAGCCTTTGATTCAGTTAATAGGAAATTTATCTATAAGATGCTCCTCGATATGAACTTCCCACAGCAATGGGTTAATTGGATTCAATCTTGCTTGGAAACTCCAAAGTTTTCGATACTCTTTAATGGCTCACCTATTGGTTTTTTTGGGAGCACGAATGGCATCCGACAAGGTGATCCACTCTCTCCGTATCTCTTTACTATTGCGATGGAAGGACTTAGCTGTATGTTGGAACATGCAGTCTTAAATGGCAGCATAAAGGTACCCAATGCTGGCTCTATTCATATATCACATATAACATTTGCAGATGATTTACTTATCTTTCTCCAAAATGATCCAACTTCAGTAAAGAACCTGGCTACTATTATGAATGACTTTGGTATGGTTTCTGGACTTCAGTTAAATCATGCGAAAAGTAAAGTATATATGAGCCCTTACGTTGAGAATAAGGTCTTTATTGCACAAACTTTGGGGGTTAGTGAGGGAAGCCTGCCAGTTCCTTATTTGGGTCTCCCGCTCATATCCACAGGCATTCACAAAACCCACTGTCAGCCTATCCTACAAAAAATAAAGAATAGAATTTCTTCTTGGAAAAATAGGCTTCTATCAAAAGCAGGACGACTCGAACTCATCCGTTCTGTATTGCACTCCTACTCTATATATTGGTGTAATGCATTTCTTCTGCCTGCTGGACTTCTCCAAGATATTGAACGGTTATTAATGAACTTCTTCTGGAATGGCACAAATGATAAGGCAATGCATATGGTAAATTGGGATAGCATTTGCAAACCGAAAGATGAAGGGGGGCTAAACTTGAGAAATACTAGAGATTGGAATCAAGCATGCCTGGTACAACAATTGTGGGATCTTTTGCAAAACAAATGTTCCTTATGGTCACAATGGGTTTCTGCTAGGTATCTTTCAAAGGAATCAATCTGGGAAATTTCAACAAGAACATACCACTCTTCAGCTTGGAAAGGAATTTTAAAGGCAAGGAATTGGCTAATCAAACACATTTCTTATGCAATCTCTTCTGGAACTAGTACTAATATGTGGTACGATCCTTGGGTGAATGGGAAGAGTATATTTCAATTATATGGCGACAGAATACGAAAAGATCTTGGGGCTCCCAAAGATTGGAAGGTTTCCGAGTTCATTACTAACGGTACCTGGTGTCTCCCTAATCCTATTTCTCCCGAAATGTTATCACTTTGGCCGACTATCATAGCTATTCCAATCAGGAACAACTCTTCAGATATACTTATTTGGCCTCATGACAATGGCAAATTTAGTGCCACATCCATATGGAATCAAATTAGACAAAGAAATAACAAGTGGGTCCCAAGCAGTTGGACATGGGATCGACCGGGATCACAAAGACACTCCTTATGTACATGGCAGGCCCTTCTCAATAAACTACCTACAATAGACAATATGAAAAGAAGAGGTATCTATCATGTTAACCGATGCTCCCTTTGTTTGCAACAAGAAGAAACTGTTGACCACCTTTATTTTGCTTGTAATTATACAAAATGGATATGGAAGGAGATTCTCCAGCGATTTGAACTCAATAGACTGCCGCAACCAAACTTGCACCAAGAACTAGGCGACCTTATGCAATGTTTCTCAAGAAAAGGGCCACTTACACAACTGGCAAAGGTTACTTTCAGATGCGCTATTTGGTGGATATGGAAGGAGAGATGTAATAGAATCTTTGAAAGTCAACACACAAACAATACTCAGCTCTTGAAAGAGATTATTAGAGACTCAAGATCCTGTATGGAGCATGATCTCAAAATCGAGCATTTCACCCGAAGAGAAAAAGATATTTTTATCAAATTTAATTTTGCTATTAGCTAAAGATCTTGGGAATGATGTCAAATAATGTACCCACAGGTAGTTACAGTCTACAGCATGTGTAGTCATAACTATCGCATTCGCACTCTATGAGTTAATTGGCTTTGTCTATGACTTGTATAGATAAAGCTATTTGTAGAATCTTTACACATAATCAATTTACTTTTACTTACCAAAAAAAAAGATTCTTTGTTAAACATATTGCACTAGTGTTATCATATTTTATAGGAATATTTTTTAAGAAAAGTCCATAGTCTTCTAAAGTGTTTTTCATCCAAATAACTTGTGTACAAAATGAACCTACTACTACATATTCAACCTCGATTGTAGATAATACAAGAGAATTTTGTTTCTTGGAAGACCAAGAAACAAGTGCATGACCTAAGAGTTGACATGTTCCATATGTTGTTTTTCTATCTATTCTATATCCAACAAAGTTAGCATCGGTATAAACAATTAATTTAAATTTTTTAGATTTTGAATACCATAATCTTAGATTAGGAGTTCCTTTCAAGTATCTAAAAATTATTTTAATAGCTTTAAAATGAGATTGCTTTAGATTAGATTGAAATCTAGCACAAAATCTAACACTAAATATAATATCAGGTCAAGTTGTTGTGAGGTATAGTAAAATACCTATCATACCTCTATAAGCCTTTTAATCAAAACATTCTCTTTCATTATCCATATCTAATTTTATAAAAGTACTCATTGGTGTATTAATAGCCTTAGCACTATATATACTAAATCATTTTAATAGATTTAAAGTATACTTTTTTTTTTTGGTAAGTAGATTTAAAGTATACTTAGTTTAACTAATAAAAGTTTCATCACTTAGTTGCTTAATTTGTAACCCTAAAAAAATATTAATTCACTCATTAAACTCATTTCAAATTCTTGGTTCATACTTTTGGCAAAAGATTCACACAAAGACTCATTTATAGAATTGAAAATAATATCATCAGCATAAATTTGAATAATAAAAAAATTATTTTTAAAATATTTAATAAATAATGTGGTATCAATCTTGTCTTTCAAAAATTTATTTTTAATAAGAAATGAACTAAATCTCTCATACCAAGCTCTTGAGGCTTGTTTCAATCCATAGAGAGCCTTAAATAACTTTAAAACATGGTTACGAAAAAGAATATTCTCAAATCCGGGTGGTTATTCAACATAAATTTCTTTATAAATAAAGCCATTAAGAAAAATACTTTTAACATATATTTGAAATAACTTAAAATTATTACAACATGCATAGGCAATGAGTATCCTTATGGCTTTAAGTCTTATCATAGGAGCGAATGTTTCTTCATAATCGATACATTCTTCTTGGTTGAGAGACCTTTGGTCACTAATCTAGCCTTATTTCGAACAATGATACCAAGTTCATCTTACTTATTTCTAAAGACCCATTTAGTGCTAATTATAAGATGGTCACTAGGTCTAGGGATAAGCTTCCACACCTCATTTCTCTTAAATTGATTTAACTCCTCATGCATTGCAAAAACTCATGAATCATCTTTTAGAGCATCGTTAATGCATTTAGGTTAAATTTGAGATAAAAATATAGTATTAGCATAAAAATTTTTAAAAGAAGAATGAGTTTGAATACATTTTGATGTATCTCCAATGATTCGTTCCTTAGGATAAGCATCTGCATACTTTCATTCCTTATGTAGGGATTCTTTGGAAATAGATGCATTCAAGTTGCTTGGGAGAGGAGAATTTTTATTTAAATTCAAAGTATCAAAATCAAAATCATCATCAAGATCATTTTTCTTAATTTTGAAAAACTTATTAAAGATAACATGGATGGATTCCTCAATAACTAAAGTTCTTTTATTAAAGACACAATAAGCTTTAAAAATATAGGAATATCCAAGAAATATGCATTCATCAAATTTTATATCAAATTTTTCTAAGGCATCTTTTTTTATTTAAAATAAAATATTTTACAACCAAAAACTTTAAAATATGAAATGTTAGGTATTTTATTATTCCACAATTCATAATGAGTTTTACAAAGTAGTAGTCTTATGAGAATCCTGTTCATGACATATCATGTCCAATTAACGGTTTTGGCCCAAGAGTATTTGGGTAGTCTATGTTCATTAAGCATGGTTCTTGTTATCTCTTGTAAACTCTTATTTTTTTCTATCAACAACTCTATTTTGTTATGGATTTCTTGGAGTAGAGAAATTATGGTCATACCCATTTAATTCATAAAAATCTTAAAAATCATGATTTTTAAATTCACTACCATGATCAATACGAATAAAAAAATAATAAAACTCTTTTTATTTTGAACTAGTTTATAAAATTTTGAAAAGCATTTAAAGCAATCACTTTTATGTGCCAAGAAGTATGTCCAAATATATCTACTATAATCATCAATAATTAAAAAAAGTATATTTACTACCTCCTAAACTTGTGATATCAATTGGTCCAAATAAATCCATTTGGATTAATTGTAGTGATCTAGAGGTACTTACTTGATTTTTAGATTTAAAGCTGCTCTTTATTTGTTTACCTAGTTGGCATGTATCACAAACTCTATCTTTGATGAATTTAATTCTAGGCATACCTCTTACGAGTTTTTTAGTTGTAATTTGTGAAATTAGTTTCATACTTATATCACCTAATCTCCTATGCCAAAGCCATGCATCATCGTTTAAAATCGAAAAGCAAGTTTCATCATAATAATCATCAAGATCAATAGTATATGTTTAATCTCATATTTTGATGATGAAATCAGTTGATGTGTTTGTCATTTAACGTGCGTTTAATTGACAGAGGACTAACTTCGATCAAAGAGGGGTAAATTGATTAAAGTAAGAGGAATCCAATGTTGGGCCGGAGTGAACATGTCAGAAGATTGGACGTCGAGCTGGAGGATCGGTCAACGTGTCGATAGAAGGCTTCGTGCCATGAGTTCGAGCATTGAGCCAAGAAGATCGAACATTGCGCCAAGGAGATCGGATATTACGGGAAGACAACATGTCGATTGGGCAATATATCGAAGAAGAGGATAATGCGTCGAAGGATCGGACAAAGCGCTGAATGAACCAATGACATGCCGAACAACATAGGATTCATGCTTGTAATAATTTATCTAAATCAAGTTAGTTAAGGTCTAATTGAGGTGAAACAAATGCCAACTCAATTAAGGGCTAATTGGGCTTAATCAGGGCTGAATTGGGCCTATTGTTTGGCTCATTCATTGTATTGTAGCAGCATCTGATGGTGGTACAACCCAAACTTGGCGATGGTACCACCCAAACTTGGTGATGGTACCGCCCAAACACAGTCTTTAAGACTATGTCAAGCGATGGTACCACCAAACTAGGTAGTAGTATGTTAGAACCCTTGCAGATTCTAAACTTGGGGTTGATCTCTTTAGGGGATCGGCCTCCTTGGAACTCTATAGGGGTTCCTCCCTCCAAGTTGCTGCTCAAAGGCTGCAGAAAAGATTCATCTATTGCTTATGAAAAGAGATGGAATACATGACTATTTATAGGGCTTCTAAACCCTAACTCCTAATATGACTCTTACTTAAGACTCCTACTTCTAACCAACTCCTAATAGGACTCCTACTCAAGACTCCTACTTCTAACCAACTCCTAATAGGACTCCTATTCAAGACTCCTATTCCTTTACAACTCCCTATTCTTCTCTAAGAAATAACCTCCTAACCCTAGCCGGCCTCTTCACCTCTTTAATAGGGGTCGGCTTAGGTAGGTTTTACATGAATGTCCCTCTCAATTAGGACTCTCCTAGCTAGAGTCCTAACATAGTACTGCCCAAATACAATCTTCAAGACTATGTTAAGTGATGGTACCACCAAACTGGGTGGTAGTATCGCCTAAACATAGTCTCCCAAACTGTGTCAGGTGGTAGTACTGCCAGATTGAGTGGTGGTATCGTCTAATGTTAGTGTTGCAGGCAGTGGTACTACCAGGACTCGAGAAACCTAAGATGAGACCTTTTTTGGCTCCAAGTTTGAAGTCATTTTGGGTCTATAAATACCCCAGCTATTCCTGCATGGAGTAGCAAGAATTAAGTATGAAATTGAGTTGAAAAAGGGGGAAAGAATACTTGAAAATTTTAAGAAACTCTCTTAGGATTTAGGATTACTTCTTCCTAGTATTTAGAAGTTCGTCTAAAGGGAGAAGTGAGGTCTAAGAAAGAGAGATTTGTAAAAGTTGTCTCCTAAACCCATGAAAAGGAGAAATAGTGTAAAAGGGTAGTTGATATTCGTCCATTGAAGGAAGATCGCTAGTAGATGCCAGTGGCCTCGACGAAAGAGGAATCGGGAGTGGATATAGGTTATGATGACTAAACCACTCCCAATTCCAAAATAAGGTAAAGGAGTTTTGGTCGAGTCACTTACCTCATTGTCGAAAGCCACCAAAGCGTGATTCGCAACCTCGTCTTCGGATGTACTCGTTTCATCGTCAACTATCGTCTTGAGTGCCTTATTCTTCTTTTGTAGCTTCTTCATTTGCGGAAATTCACTTTTGAAGTGCCCCAGTTGATTGCATCCATAGCAAGTTATTTTGTCCAATTTAAGTTTGTTTTTATTTTTTAATTATTTTTTCATGAACTTTTTAAATTTTATAGTAAGAAGTTCAAAGTCATCATCATCATCATCACTTAAGTTATCACTCAAGTGATATTCTTTTGTTCTAAGTGTCAAATCCTTCATATTCTTTAGAAGGTTATTCTCATATTCAACAAGTTCATCATGTGCCTTATACGTCATTTCATAGGTCATTAATGACCCGATAAGTTCTTCAAGTAGAAACTTGTTTAAGTTTTTTGCTTATTGTATTACAGTTACTTTAGTATCCTAATTTCTAGGAAGGGATCTTAATATTTTATTAACAAGTTCAAAATTAGAAAAACATTTACCAAGACTTTTTAAACTATTGACGATATTTGTAAAACGGGTGTACATGTCAATAATAGTTTCGCTCAGCTTCATTCGAAATAATTCAAAATCATGCATCAAAAGATTAAGTCTAGAATCTTTAACCCTACTTGTGCCTTTGTATGTGATTTCAAGAGTGTGTCAAATGTCATGCGTAGTTTCATAAATAGAAACACGATTAAACTTGTTTTTATCCAAAGTACAAAATAAAGCATTCATAGCTTTCACATTTAAAGAAAACGATTTTTTTTCAAAGTCATTCTATTCATTCGTAGGTTTATGGGGGATTTGAAAACCAAGTTCAATGATATTCCATAAATCAAAATTCAAAAAAAGTAAGAAAATTATCATCCGAGTTTTCCAATATATGTAGTCCGTCCCATTGAACATAGGAAGGCGAATGATAGAGTGACCCTCTTAATAGTCGAAAAGAACAATTTCTCTTGGGTGTTAAATCAAATGAGAAAAAATGTGGGTTTGATACAAACTGTTAGGATCGAGTCTGCACTAAGGGGGGGTGAATCAGTGCTTTCATTAAAAACATCGGTTTTGAAACGTTTGTTCGATGAAAAATTGTATCAAAAATATATTAACTTGAAAACATATAAAAGCATAGTGAATAAGTAAGTAAAGTAGTTTGCAATGAAGGTAAAAAGCTTAAAGTAAATACAAACTGAGTTTTATAGTGGTTTGATCGTCGTGACCTACATCCACAACCGATTCCTCTTTCGTCGAGGCCACCAGCATCTACTAACGGTCTTTTTTCAATGGGCGAAGACCAACTACCCTTACAACTTGATTCTCCTTTTGATAGGTTCAGGAGAGAATCTTTACACCCCTACTACCTCCTCTCTTTAACTTCACCAACACTTAGAGCTTGAGAGGAATTCTCATAAGATTACAATAATATTTTTCTTCCTTTTTTACTCTCAATTCTTATGTAATCTGAGTAAGGATGAGAGGGGTATTTATAGGCCCCAAGTGGATTCAAACTTGGAGCCAAAAAGTATCTTATCCCCTATTTTCAGGGTACTAGCGGTACCACCGCTTGTGCTAGGCGGTACCACTGCCTGCAGCACTAACACTATGTGGTACCACTGCCCAATCTGGTGGTACCACTGCCTAACACAGTTTGCGAGACTGTGTCTGGGTGATACCATCACCCAGATTGACAGTACTACTGCTTGACATAGTCTTAGAGACTATGTCTCGTATACTGAGCCACTAGCAATGCCACCGCTTGACCTAACTTTTGGATCACTGAATGAGCCTTTCTCTTAGCCCAAAACAACCCCACTTTGGGCCTAGTTGGCCCCTAATTGAGTTAGCTTAATTACATTCTAAACCAACCCAATTACAGTCTAAACTAACTCGATCTAGACAAATTATTACAAGTAAGAATACAAAGTTGTTCGGCATATCATTGGTTTAATATGTCCGAATGCATGAATTTGTTAAATTTTATTTTCGGACTTTCTTGATTTTTTGATCAATCATTTAAATCATGTGCTGATAATTTTATGATGCAAATTTTACATGATGATAAGGTTGTGTGCCTCAATAACATGTTTACTTTGAAGTTGGAAATTTTGTGCCTTGATGCTAAAACTTTCTATGATTTTGAGCATATTATCATACAATGATGCAATATCATGTTTACTTTCATGATCATGATTTCTATTGAATATTGAGAAGTTTTAATCATACATCGGATTCTTAATCTTCAAGTACTACAAAGCACTAATGATTTTGTCTCATGCAAGTAAAAAGCTATGACAAAACATTTTACGAATGCATGAATTGAATGTATATTTTTTCCGGATTATCTTTCACTTAATAGATTTCTTGAATGGAGCTTTCATGAGTCTATGACATATCAAGTTTATTTCATATCCATACTCCATCACTTAATGATTTTTTATACATAGAAGTCATTGACAAATGCATCTCTCTCGGATTTATCACTTGTGAATTTTTAATGAGAAATGGATTTGATATGATCATTCATGAAATTTCTTTTATTGGAATTTCTTTTATCCTTTATATGATGACTCTTTCACATGAATTCTTTCTTAATGAAGGAAGAATTTTTTTTTAGATGAATACTTGCAAGAGTGAGGATTTAATTTCACATGAATATCTTGATCCTTGTGAAAATTGAAGCATGATTTAATGAAGCTCTTTTATTGTTTTTAACTTCATTCAAATCATTTCACAAAGTTGGTTCTCAATGGATTTTCCTCCTTACTCTCCTTCTTCATGCGAAGTTTTAATGAAAAATAAAAAGGGAGAAGTTGATGAAAGCCATCTCTTTAAATATTTATAACTTTTAATGTAAGAACTTTTGAATGATACCATGTCATTAATGCTTGAAATATGATTGGTATGCATTTCTTTATAATTTGAAATGTGACATGAATTTTTACCACACTTGCATTGTTGAATTGTTCTCCTTTTTGTTGATGACAAGGGGGAGAAATAATACTAAAATATGGTAAATTGATGACAAATGTATGTAATGTATTTCATCATATATACTTGAAATATTTGCTTGATAAACTTTCTTCATTATGATAAGATATTTAGAGCTTAACTTGTAATTTTACAAATTGATATCTTGTCATAGAATGATGAATTGCTATCTTTGTCATCTTTTATATTTGAAATATCAGACTTAAAAATAGATGTCATGCCTTGACATCATTTTAAGAATGTTAGATCATGATAGGAATCATGATGTGTGTATTGATAAGATTAAATGAACTTAACTTATCAATATGTCTCTTGAATTCAAAGGCCTTGAATTTGAGAATGAATTTTCTCAAGTATGACATATAGATAGGGGGAGTTAAGGTTAACTCCGTCATCAGTTGATTGTCATCATAAAAAAGGGGAAGATTGTTGAATCTCAAATTTTAATGATGAATTCAATTATAATTTGTTTGATCGAATCTATATGTTGAGAAAAGTATACAGGATTAACTACGATGGTAGTAAGATAGAAAGCAGGTGTTGTGCCGGAGTCAAGATCGAGATCACGTTGGGAGTTCGAGAGTTCGTCGGAAGTCCGGATGTTCGTCGGAAGTTCTACGGGAACCAACCGAAAAGTCCAGGAGCTTGCCATAGAAGCTCATCGGAACTCACCAAGAAGATCATCGCAAAGTCCAAGAGCTTGCTGGGAGTCCATCGGGAGCATTGCCAAGAGTTCATCGGATGTTCGCCGGAAGTACGCCGGAAGAGTAATTAACGCACTAGAACAAGAAGTTCATTAAATGTTGGGAAATCATTGGGGGCGACATCATATGCGCAGCGGAAGAACAAGAAAACAAAAATCCTCGATTCCCAAAAAGATGTTCGTCGTCGTGCGAAGATTGGTGCGCAAAAATCCGCAAAACACAAAACTGCGTATAGAGATTGTGTTACCTAGGGAGATCGTATATCCCTGTTTCCTTGCAGATCCTTAGGAGAGGGTGAAGGAGGTCAAGCGTCCTCCTCTCTAGCGGTGATCCACACAGCAGGGTTGCGACGACGCTCCTCAAAACTCCAGGCCTACTCTGAGGTGGAGAGGGAGAGGAGAATAGGAAAGGCAAGCAAAGACTCTAGCCTATGAGGCTGTGAATCCCTCCTATTTATAGAGATCCCGTGTCAAACCCTAATGGGTCCTTCCCTAGTGGGTATTGGATCTGCATCCAATAAGACAAGGGCTCCGTCGGATATCTCATATCCAAACCTCTACTCATCGCAATGCCTACCATATGTGTGTGACCCTCTAGGCCCAATATCGAGCTGGCCGTGAGTCATACCTGTCAGAATTCCTTCTAACTCAGTGAATTATTATCTCTGTAATAATTCACTCGACTCATCGACTACGGACGTACTAGGCCACTACGCCGTAGTCCCCAGACGATACAAGGGAATCCAATCCATTAGACCTGTCTGTCCTCAGTTACCATGTACCTATAGTCCCTCATCCATCTAATATCCCAGAGACCGTATATCGAGCATGGTGCTGTCAGACCCATACGGTTTCTACTCGAGTCTCGCTCTAATCGGATTCTCCCGGAGAACTCTTTCTTTCTCAACCCGAATGACCCTAGCCAGGGATTTGTCTGAGCAAGAACACATAGGATATTCCTCTCATGACGCCGAGAGTGGATGATCCTCTATTGACACTCAATAGCCCTCGTAAGGTCGACTACCACTCCCAATGACTAGCTGTACTAGATCTGGGGACAGCCAAACCTATAAGTCTGGTATCAAAGAGTGGAGCACTCATACAGGACATCCTTGGTGTCTCAAGTCTAAGGACCAGATACACCACTAGGACTACGGAATCGCTGTCTGACAATAAGGCATCATCAACCATCCAGCATTCCGTAAGCGGATCAATCAGTGAACTCATTCTCCAATGAGCACCTGTACTGTATCCCTAGTGTCCCTACACGAGCAGCTATGAGACCAGCTGCATCCATCATATGGACGGGTATACAACACACCAGTCTATCCGGTTATCACGATGTCCCTCTCGAGTAACCTATGACCGGGATTATTTAGGATATGTGTTTAAAGGTGAATCGATCTCATTATCGTGATCTCATCACGATCCGATTCCCATTGCATAAATCCAAGGACATCACAATATATGTATGCATTTATGCAATAGTTATAAAGTGATATATGCCAAAATATAATAAGCAAAAAGATTATATATCAAGTCACACGTGCCATCACTCACGTGATTGGCTTGCTGGGCACCTATGACTAGCAGTAAACATGTCTTAGTTGTTGTAGTTAGAGTGTAAATTAAGTTAGGATTGGGAGGTAATCCCACTAACTTAATTAGGAGCCAACTAGGCCCTTAATAGGGCTAAATCGGGCGAATAGAGCAGCTCATTCGACCCCTAAATTTTTGCCCGGTGGTGGCACCACCAGGGCTGATGGTGGCACCGCTTGGGAGACTCGATCTCCTAGGAATTCTAGGTGGTGGTACCACCCCTATCAGGCGGTGGTACCACTGATAGTTTTTTTTTTTTTTGTAAGTAAAAGTAAATTGATTATGTGTAACGTTTCTACAAATAGCTTTGTCTATACAAGTCATAGACAAAGTCAGGTAACTCATTGAGTACACATGTGGTAGTTATGACTACACATGTTGTAGACTTTAACTCCTAACTGTAACGAGCATGTTAAGATGTGCCAAGACTACCATTGGTTACAGCATTTAACATCGTTGCCAAGATCTTTAGCTAATAGTAAAATTGAATTTGATAAAAATATCTCTTTCTCTTCGTGTAAAGTGCTCCATTTTGAGATTATGCTCCATGCATGATCTTGAGTCTCTAATAATCTCTGTCAAGAGCTGAGCATTGTTTGTGTGTTGACATTCAAAGATTCTGCTACATCTCTCCTTCCACATCCACCAAATAGCACATCTGAAAGTAACCTTTGCCAATTGTGTAAGAGGTCCTTTTCTTGAGAAACTTTGTATGAGGTCGCCTAATTCTTGATGCAAGTTTGGTTGCGGCAGCCTATTGAGTTCAAATCGCTGGAGAATCTCCTTCCATATCCATTTAGTATATTCACAAGCAAAATAGAGGTGGTCAATAGTTTCTTCTTGTTGCAAACAAAGGGAGCATCGGTTAACATGATAGATACCTCTTCTCTTAATATTATCTATTGTACCACTGATAGTTATTGCTGCCAGTAGTGGTACCGTCTCTGTCAGGCGGTGGTATCGCTAAGCTTAGTCTTCGAGCTCTGTCAGGTGGTGGTACCATCCAGATTGAACGGTAGTACCGCCCAATGTTAGGTGTTAGGCGATATTACTGTCTAGTAATGGCTATGGTACCACCAGTATCCCAGAAATCCGAGATGAGACACTTCTTGGCTCCATTTTTGAAAGCCATTGGGGTCTATAAATACACTACCCTTTTTTGCATGAAAGGGCATGAAAACTTGATATATTCTTGAGTCTTTAAAGTGTTAAAGAGTTGTAAAAGTGCTAGAGTTCTTCTTCTCCCTTTCTAAATGTTGAGATCATTCAAGAGAGGAAGTGAGATTTGTAAGGGTTCTCTCCTAAACCCGTGAAAAGGAGAAAACGTTGTAAAAGATGTGGTTGGTCTTCACCTATTGAAGGAAGGCCTTTAGTGGACACCGAAGACCTTGTCGAAGGAGGAATCCAAAAGTGGATGTAGGTCATATTGACCGAACCACTCCAAATCTGGATTGCATTTTGTTTTAAGCAATCTTCTTTAATTGCAAATCATTTCATAGCAAAGTGCTTCTTCTCCTCATCTTACTTTCACGCTCTCTTACATTTTAAAATTACTATCTTTCCGAATCGATTTCCTTCGAACGTACGAAAGATTTTCTAAAATCGAAAAAGTTTTCCACTGCACTAATTCACCCCCCTCTTAGTGTCGCTCTTGATCCTAACAGTTATGCCATATCCATGATATATTTCATGTTTCAATGATCAGAAAGTATATACTTGATCCCTCTCATGTTATTAAGTATGAGCCGATGGTGATCGATAAAGACTTATCTTATGTGGAAGAGCCCACTCAGATTGTTGATAAGAAGGAAAAGATCATAAGGAATCAGATCATCCCTCTAGTTAAAGTGATTTGGAGATATCATTCTAGGGAGGAAACAACTTGGGAGCTGAAGAAAGAAATGAAGAAAGCTTATCCTCATCTTTTCATCTAATGAGGTATGATAAATTTAAAGGACTAAATTTTTCTTTTGAGGATGAGAGAGTGTAACATCCCCTATTTTATAAAAAAAAATTTGTAGATGCTTGTTTGTAAATATGAGGATTAGCTAATAATTTTTTTATATTAAATAATTTTATATTAGAAGTTTATGGCTAATGACCTAAATGTGAATCTTAGAAAATTGATATGATTTGTCAAAGATTCATATTAAGTTAAAAAAAAAATAGAGGACATATGTCACTAGCTAACCTAAGTATGGTGCCTCTTATGTTGGTTCTATGGATGACACATAAGCTCCTTTCGTGCATGCTTAGTACCTTGCAACCTTGCAACCCTGTTAGCCAAAGTTAATTAGATTAGAGATTAAAAGAAAACTTAACAAAAGAGGAATACTTGCTGCCACATTTGGAAATCAAACTTTTTTAAGACAAGTGTTCTAACCCCATCTTATAGTAATCCTAATCTCTGTTTTCATTTTAATTCCACATAATTCGAAAGATTTCAGCTTAGCACCAAACATTTCTTTCGTTTTAATATAAAGCCATAAATCTGTAATTTTTTTGTAATATGACCTCTATGCAATGGTTTTTGGTAAATTCTGATTTAGTCAAACCTAATCCATTTAAAATTAAACTCAAAGATCTTTATTTTGATACCTAGATTGAATAATTTGGAGTTTAAATGCCTACTAAGACTTCAGTTTCAATTAACCCTATAGATTCTACAAAATAGGGACTATAATTTCTGACATTTTGTTGCTTAACTACTTATAACTTTCTACTAAGAGCTCAGATTCATGCAAAGTATGATTTAATAGAAACTAGACTCAAAACTCTTTCTGTTCTTACCTTTTTTTTTAACTTTTGGAATACAAATGCAAACTGAAACATCTGTTCTCATTGATCTTGTGGATTTAGTAAAACAGAGCTAATACTTTCGGATCTTTTACTACAAAATTATTTGTAACCCCATGTTATAAACTCCAATTCATACAAAACTTGATTTTTCTAAAATTAGATTGATACATCTTTTGAATGACACCTATTTTTTACAAATTAGAATACAATTGGATAACCAAATAATTCATATAATGTGTCTCTCACATTCTGCCAAAATCGAGCTTTGGTCGATTTTGTCTCTTCTCGTTTCTTCTCTTTGGAATTTGATTTAAGCAAAAACTCTTACTTTAATTAAGCTTTATATTATTTCTTTAAATTATTATATACTCTTGTCCTTTAATTATTTACATACCTGATTTTATTATATAAAGCTCATGTTTGTATCGTAATGCTTCGTATTGGCACATGCATTCTGTTGTTCTGCATGTGTTTCCGATATATCCAAATTTTATTATTAATACTATCCTTTTATACTTTGGTGTGTGGGATAAATATAAACCTTTGCCAGAAATGGTAAAGGGAGTTATGCTTAGAGCCTGCGATGCTTTGTTGGCCCCATATGACTTCACTCAGACGTGGGTGGAAGACATGGGAGACTTATGTTTAGTAGTCATTCAGAAATGGTAAAGGGAGTTATGCTTAGAGCCTGCGATGCTTTGTTGGCCCCATATGACTTCACTCAGACGTGGGTGGAAGACATGGGAGACTTATGTTTAGTAGTCATTCAGAAATGGATGGACCATACTATGTTATGATCCCACTTTACCTTCTATGTATTTGACATGATATCCAAAGCTTTGGTTATATATTTCTATATGCGCTTTGGATAAGAATGAAATGAATACAACATCATATGTGTTATTGAAGCTTCTATTTTATATTTGTTCTTTAATATGCTTCAAAATGATTATACGTCCTCGATATACTTTGAAATATTCCATATGTCATGGATATACTTCTTATGCTAATGATATGCTCTAATTAGCCCTTACTCTATTGTTATGAACAAAACATGCTTCGAACGATACAACATTGTAATTCTGCATTCGTCAAGTGGCTATCTTTGAACTCTTGTATCTGTGTCTGGTATTTTGAAACCTTATTTGTTCGAAATTATCCTTTTTTCCATAGATATGTTAGTCACATGTTGAGCTTTATATACTCACTCTATTGCTATATAATTTTTCAAGATAGCTTATTGCTCGTTAAAATGTTTAAATTGGGCTAAGGTAGTGGAAGACTAGAAGATTTTTGGGGAAAATCTTTTGTAGTTGAAAGGTGGTTGATATAGAAGTACATTTTGCATGTAATGAAATATTAATGACAAATCTGGGTTGATGTATCTTGTAAATGTTTGAAAAGTACCTCTTATATCAGGATTTTGGGAGTGTTAAGTTTAAATTGTGTAATGATATAAACATGTGGTACATGTTGGTTTTGTGATTGTATAGATTGTATAGATTTCCACAACTATGGATTTATGATATGGTTATTGTTTAGTTGAGTTGGCTTTGGATTTTATAAAACATTAAGTCATATGATGTATGATTATAAATTACACAGGTTTATGAATTGTGGATTATAGATGTGAATTCTAACTTAAATGTTTTCTTAGTGGCCTCAAATGTGTGTTTGGATCCTAGATTGTTTGTTGAATTATAATATTATCAATTTCGAGGGAGGTTCACACCTCCTAAATGAGAATTAAATTCATGGGGCATGACACAATGTCATTCAGATTGAGAGAGAGTTCTCTAGGAGAATCTAATTAGAGCGAGACTCGAGGAGAAACCGTATGGGCCTAACAGCACCATGCCCGATATATGGTCTCTAGGATATTAGATGGTTGAGAGACTATAGGTATATGGTAACTAAGTATATATAGGTCCAAAGGATTAGATTCCCTAGTATCGTTTGGGGACTACGACGTAGTTGCCTATTACATCCGTAGTCGACCAATCGAGTGAATTATTATGGAGATAATAATTCACTAAGCTAGAAAGAGTTCTGATAGGTATGACTCATGGTCAATTTGATATTAGGCCTAGAGGGTCATACATATATGGCAGGTGTTGTGACGAGTAGAAGTTCAGATATGAGATATCCACTAGAGCCCCCATCTTATTGGATATCCAATAAGCCCCTGAATTATTAGATCCCATGGATGAGATACAATTAGAGCTAATAAGAGATTATTGGGTAGAGACCCACTAATCTAAGAGACTTGGGTAATTGGATTGATATCTAATACGCAATAGGGTAGGATCCATTAGGGTTAACTAGGGGCCTCTATAAATAGGAGGGAACTAAAGGCCCATAGGCTAGGGCTTCTAAGTTGTCACCCCCTATTCTCCTCTCCCCTTCTCTTCCTCAAATAGTAGGCTTGGAGATTTGAGGAGTGTCATTGCAGCCCTATTGTGTGGATCACCACTAGAGATGAGGATGCTCGACCTCCTTCATCCACTCCTATAGATCTGCAGAGATTCAAGGATATACGATCTCTCTATGTAACACAACTATCTCATGCGTGGTTTTTTGTTTTGCAGATTTTGTATACCAATCTTCCCACGACGATGAACACTTTGAGAATTTTAGGATTTTTATTTTTCTGTTCTTCAACCATTCAGGTGATGTCGCCCCTAGATTTTCCTACAGTATCATCACCCAAACCACTTGGGAGGCTGAGCCTCAAGTGGTTCCACCACCTGACATAGCTCTAAGTGGCTGAATGAGCCATCCAACTGACCCAATTCAGCCATGTTTAGGGCTGAGTTGGCTCCTAATTGAGTTAGTAGGATTTCTCCCAAAACTAATTCAAATTAAAGTCTTAACTGCAATAGTTAAGGCTAAAACAATTACGATATAAGTAATTTAAGTTGTTCGGCACGTCAATTGTTCAACTGAACTCTTAGTGAACTTCTAATGAATTCCTGCCGATCTTTCGGTGTGCTTTCGGCGAACTCCCGATGAACTTCCGGTGAGCTTTTACTACATCGTCTGATCCTTCGGTGTATCCCTCGATTTATCCGGCCCGATGTTTGATCATTGACTTTGGCCCAACATTCGATTTTTCTTTAATTGTTTTACTTTTCTCATGATCATAATTAGTCCTACATCACTTATCTTAATACATGGATTAGATCATTAATTTATCAATTGATTTTATCATCAAAATTCGAGATTCAATATCAACAATAACATATTATTATCACCATAGATAGATTTCATCAAAGGAAAGGTTTAGGTCTTACTAATTGGGTATATTAGAAAAGTACATCAGAGAAAAAAAATCACATATCAATACTATTAAGATCGTAGAGCTTATTACAAGAATTATTCACAAAAAATATGAGTCAAAGTCGATGAAGTTTAGTCACTTAATCATATAGCAAAAGATTTAAAATCCTAATTTTTTTCAATTCTCCCACCACAGATGCTATGCATGATCCTATTATTTTTATTTTTATTTTTAATAATTGATATATTTAGGCTTAATGCCTCTAATCTAAGGCCAGCAAGCAAGAAAGTTTGATGAGTAACAAGCGTGTCCCCTTCCTTCCAACGGGCTGAGCTACTCAAAGCGATGTCAGAAAGAGATGGAGAACAATATGCCAGAAAGCGAAGTTTGTGCAAACAATTAAGTGTCATAAGTTTTTGGATTCCAAAATGGGTGTTTTTTAATATGAAAATTGGATGATTTTTGTATAAATTAATATGGTTTAGGATAGAGGTGTTACTCATATTCATGGGTGTAAATAAATGAAGATGGGACAATGAAAATGATGAAGTATTTTATTTTATTGTAAGGGTAGAGATGGATAAAATTTTCTCACTTATCCTAGTCCTATTAATATATGAATTTAGACATTGGGTTGTAATGTTCCACTCGATTGATTCAAATCAGATTGGGTTATTATAAGATATTTGATTCAATTAAATCAAATGAAACACCTTCAATTTAAATCAATTTATATCAATTTAAATCAATTATAAATCCATTAAATCAAATGAAACAACATCAATTTGAATTTAGCCTATCACAAATCAATTATAAGATATTTGATTCAATTAAATAAAATGAAACAACATCAATATTCAATAATAACACTCTATCATTATTATTATTTATAAATTTTAATTTTTTATTAATAATTTTTTTTATTTTTAAAATTAAAATAGATTAATTAAGAGAATATTAATATCTTGTAAATTTTTCACCCGATGGGGATTTCCTATCTCTGCCCACACTCCATCTAAATGAGGAATATAATGAGAATGAATGATGGGGATGAGATGAGAACTAAGATGAAAAAATCCTATTGCCCCATTCACATCCCTAGTTTAGGATGACATGATTAGAAAATAGATATTAACTTAAATCTAATTTAGTTATGTTGTAAATCCGCATACTTAATTGATTTGGCGCATTGCGTCAACTGTTTGAATCATACATCCGAAATAAATATTTAAAAAATTAAATTATATATAATATATTAAAAGATAAAAATTACTCTTATATGAAAATTATAAATGTGAAATACTGCAACTTTGAATTCATGAAATTTGATTACCAAAAGATAGAAATATAAACTCCATTCAGTTGACTGACAGAAAAATAGGTTGACAATTAATACCATGAGAAGATTGAAAAAAAAGTGATCATGACAGAAAACTTTTTATCTAACAATTAATATAGAATATATATATTTTTAGGATATTATGATCAAGGAAAAAAGCAGTCGAATTAATAGATCGGACCGATCAAGAGTCTGGGTTTTTGTTATGGAAACGACAGTCCGATCCAGTGCGGTTGCATGGCTCGGCCAATAACAGATCTGGTGGCTTCCCCTTAAAATTATACGCATGGCGAAACCAGAAGGCTCTCTCTCCTCCTCCGGAAATGGATGAATGGCCGCGCCTCTACGTCGCTCTCCTTTCCGCAACACACTGGACACGAAACCGCTGCGCACCTGGAGCGAGTGACGCGCGCGAAGGTAGTCGCCGGTTTGAGCGGCGTCCCCAGGAATCCGCCTGGCCACCTGCTTCCCCCCAACCCCTTCTTCCTCCCTCCTAAAAGTGCATCCACCCTCCCCTCCTCCTCGACTGGCAGTGAAGGCCTGAAGAGAGCCAAGAGTGTCTGTTTTGTGCGTAGGTTCGAGAGAGCGAAAGAGTGAGAGACAGATCAATTCTACGTCTCTCCTGCTCTTCTCCTTCCTCTTTTTGTAGACACTCGAAGTTCTCTTCTTCCGCCTCCTTCGCAACCAGTGCAATAAACAAACAGAAACCACACCAAAAAATAGAAAGAAAGGAAAGCACAAGATGGCGGGGGATGGCGGAAACGGGACCATCTCCCTGGAGCAGATCAAGAACGAGGCCGTCGACCTGGTTAGATACCTTACCAGATTCTTGCTGTTTCGTTGAATCGTGCAGTGGACGTGGTAGTCATCCGTCGTGTGTTGATTCCTTCTCTTTGTCTTCTTTGCAGGAGAGGATCCCGGTGGAGGAGGTCTTCGCGCAGCTGAAATGTACCCGGGAGGGGCTCACCGACGCCGAAGGGGAGCAGAGGCTCCAGATCTTTGGCCCCAACAAACTCGAGGAGAAACAGGTGCGTCCCCTGACCTCCGACTTCTCCACCATCGGCGGCCACCGGTCCGAAGTCTGACGCATGTGTCCTTGGAACTCTCGCAGGAGAGCAAGCTCCTCAAGTTCTTGGGCTTCATGTGGAACCCGCTTTCCTGGGTCATGGAGATCGCCGCCATCATGGCCATTGTGTTGGCTAACGGAGGGGTAAAGCCATTCTGCTATCTCCTCTTTGAAATTTCACCAACTTGCGTCGCCGCATGAGGATGATGATGATGATCCACGACCGGGTTTGCCAGGGTAAGCCACCAGATTGGCAGGACTTCGTCGGAATCGTCGTCCTCCTCATCATCAACTCCACCATCAGCTTCATCGAGGAGAACAACGCTGGAAATGCCGCTGCAGCTCTCATGGCTGGCCTCGCCCCCAAGACCAAGGTCTCTTTGCATCGACGAGCTCGTTCTCGCGCCATCGGCTTGCTAATCCAAAGGGGTGGCTTGGTGCAGGTGTTGAGGGATGCGAAATGGTCCGAGCAGGAGGCGGCGATCCTCGTCCCCGGCGATATCATCAGCATCAAGCTCGGCGACATCGTCCCGGCCGACGCCCGTCTCCTCGAGGGCGATCCGCTCAAGATTGACCAGTCCGCCCTCACTGGCGAGTCCCTTCCCGTGACGAAGAACCCCGGGGACGAGGTCTTCTCGGGCTCCACCTGCAAGCAGGGAGAGATCGAGGCCATCGTCATTGCCACCGGAGTGCACACCTTCTTCGGCAAGGCGGCCCACCTCGTCGACAGCACCAACAACGTAGGCCACTTCCAGAAGGTGCTCACTGCCATCGGCAACTTCTGCATCTGCTCCATCGCCGTGGGCATGCTCATCGAGATCGTGGTCATGTACCCGATCCAGAGACGGAGGTACCGGGATGGCATCGACAACCTCCTGGTGCTGCTCATCGGCGGCATTCCAATCGCCATGCCCACCGTTCTATCGGTCACCATGGCCATCGGATCCCACCGGCTGTCGGAGCAGGGCGCGATCACCAAGAGGATGACCGCAATCGAGGAGATGGCAGGCATGGACGTGCTGTGCAGTGACAAAACTGGAACACTCACCCTCAACAAGCTCACCGTTGACAAGAGCTTGATCGAGGTGATGCTTTGCATCATCTCTTTAGACGACATTTTATCAGACCATCAACTGCTACTACTGATTGGTTTCTCTGTTGCAGGTGTACGTGAATGACTTCGACAAGGATACTGTGGTTCTGTTTGCTGCCATGGCTTCAAGGGTTGAGAACCAGGACGCCATCGATGCTGCCATTGTGGGAATGCTTGCTGATCCCAAGGAGGTGCTCAATCGTTGCAATGCTGCATCTCAGATGAAGCTTTCATGCTCATGTTCGTCATCTTCGTGCTCGCAGGCGCGTGCAGGGATCCAGGAGGTCCATTTCCTGCCATTTAATCCAGTTGACAAGCGCACTGCCATCACCTACATCGACTCCAATGGCAACTGGCACAGATCGAGCAAGGGTGCACCTGAGCAGGTATATATACAGAGGACTACTCTGTTTCTTGTGATCCTGTCCTGGATTGGATACCTAATCTTCTGCTTCGCATCAGATCATTGACCTCTGCAACCTGAAAGATGATGCTAAAAAGAAGGTCCACTCCATGATCGACAAGTTCGCCGATCGTGGCCTTCGCGCTCTGGGCGTGGCGAGGCAGGAGGTTCCCGAGGCAAGCAAAGAGAGCGCCGGCGGTCCATGGCAGTTCATAGGTCTCTTGCCACTCTTCGACCCTCCGAGGCATGACAGTGCGGAGACCATCCGTCGTGCCCTCGACCTCGGTGTCAACGTCAAGATGATCACCGGCGACCAGCTCGCCATTGGGAAGGAAACCGGGCGCAGGCTGGGCATGGGAACCAACATGTACCCGTCCTCCACCCTCCTTGGGGAGAAGAACGATGACGTCGGTGGCCTCCCCATTGACGAGCTCATCGAGAAGGCTGATGGATTCGCCGGAGTCTTCCCTGGTCTCTTCGCCTGCCCGTCGTCACTCTCCGTATGAATCTGAGAACCAAGCTGACTCTTTGTGCTGTTGCTTTCTCTGTTGCAGAGCACAAGTACGAGATCGTGAAGAGGTTGCAGGAGAGGAAGCACATCTGCGGCATGACAGGAGACGGCGTCAACGACGCACCTGCTCTGAAGAAGGCTGACATCGGCATCGCGGTGGCGGACGCGACGGATGCCGCCCGGAGTGCTTCGGACATCGTGCTGACGGAGCCGGGGCTCAGCGTGATCGTCAGCGCGGTTCTGACGAGCCGCGCCATCTTCCAGCGGATGAAGAACTACACCATCTACGCCGTCTCCATCACCATCCGAATCGTGCTCGGCTTCTTACTCATCGCCCTCATCTGGCGCTTCGACTTCTCGCCCTTCATGGTCCTCATCATCGCCATCCTCAACGATGGCACCATCATGACCATCTCCAAGGACAGGGTGAAGCCCTCCCCCTTGCCCGACTCATGGAAGCTGCGTGAGATCTTCGCCACCGGAGTCGTTCTCGGAGCCTACCTCGCCATAATGACCGTCGTCTTCTTCTACCTGGTCCATGACACAGACGTCTTCCCTGTGAGTAGCAGAACACCGCTATCGCCAGTGCATCAATCACACAATGTTCTGAGGCAGCTGAATCCATCGCTATTCTCTTTCGAAACAGGAGATCTTTGGTGTGAGGGAGATCAAGGACAGCAACGACGAGTTGACGGCAGCTCTCTACCTCCAAGTGAGCATTATCAGTCAGGCGCTCATCTTCGTCACCAGGTCGAGGGGCTGGTCCTTCGTCGAACGCCCCGGCGTTCTGCTAGTCGTCGCCTTCATCGCCGCCCAGCTGGTAATCTCGTCTCTTCGACTTTTCTTGTGATCCAATGATCACGAGGACCAGACCACACACCAGCGGCGTGATTCCTTCTCACCGTAGGTTGCGACGGCCATCGCGGCGCATGCGTCGTGGGGCTTCGCTAGGATCCAGGGCATCGGATGGGGATGGGCAGGGATCATCTGGCTCTTCAGCTTGATCACCTACTTCCCTCTAGACATCCTCAAGTTCATCACCCGCTATGCTCTGAGCGGCAAGGCCTGGGACAACCTTCTCCAGAACAAGGTAAGCACGGTCTTCCATCTATTATCTTCACCGATCTTTCCCAGCATTGGAGCGAGGTGACGATCATGCCATGGTGCAGACGGCATTCACCTCGAAGAAGGATTACGGGAGGGGCGAGAGGGAGGCTCAGTGGGCGCTGGCGCAGCGCACGCTGCATGGCCTCCAGACAGCAGACACCTCCGTCCTCTTCAACGACAAGAGCAGCTACAGGGAGTTGTCGGAGGTCGCGGAGCAGGCGAAGCGGCGCGCCGAAGTTGCCCGGTAATCCACCAAGCAAGCCTACACCATTAAATGACATATGAATGATGCCAATGAATGGAGCTAATTGTTTTTGTTGCAGGCTGAGGGAACTCCACACGCTCAAAGGGCACGTCGAGTCTGTTGTGAAGCTGAAGGGACTGGACATTGAGACGATCCAACAGCACTACACTGTGTAATGGAAGGAAAAGACGAAGACAAATGTGGACCATGGGGATGGCCTTCTTCGTGGTGTACTGTGTGTGTGTTGTGTGAATGTGGCAAGCCTGGTGTTGAGAGAGAGAGTATAACATAGAATGGACGGGGGATATGGTGATTGACGTAATGTGATGCCTTTTACTTTCCTTCTCCTTCGATATTTCAGGCTTGTTCTTTTTGGTATTATATATTTTTATTTCTCCAAAATAATGAAAGGAAAATTTTGCCCTTCTTGTAACATTTACTTCTCGGTTTGCGGGTGCTCGTTCTTCTCTTCAATACTCAATTTCTTCGTCGGTACTGCAGCTTAATCATTAACATACAAAAAACCACAAACAACGTGATTAAGACTAATAAATAAAAATGAACGTTCAAAAAAGAAAGGATGATTTTCTCATAAATAACTTATGATAAGTAGATAGATTTCTCTAACTATTTGAGGAAATCTCTCTACTCTGTTGAGGGAAATCCTCTAACGAGAAAAATTCTCCGTATATATATAAAGAAGGGGGATATGTTAATAACAAACTATGGTATCAGAGCAATTCCTCCTTGGCGACAGTAGTATCGTCGTGTGTTAGCCAAGCGGCCACAGTAACACG
This sequence comes from Musa acuminata AAA Group, assembly GCF_036884655.1. NCBI lineage: Eukaryota > Viridiplantae > Streptophyta > Magnoliopsida > Zingiberales > Musaceae > Musa > Musa acuminata. The sequence goes on along the minus strand of NC_088336.1, from coordinate 10,331,278 downwards.
CTGCCTCAAGCTCATTGAAGAAGTACCAAGACATGGATTTAGAGTCGGTGCTAACGAGCATCGTCTTGGCTCTGCTCATCCACTCCTTCTCTTCCTTCATCGCCGATCTTGCTTTTCTTTGCTGACCTTGCTCCCTCTCCTATTTGCTGCCTACAACAAACACTCTCCGTCGCCATCACGCAAGGAGGAAAACATTTTCTCACTGCCTCCTCAATAGCGACGAACGGCAAACAGCAGTGTCTTCCTCCCGGCCAGCAGCAGTCGCAACTGCTGCATCTTCCTCTACCGTAGCAGCTTTCGCTGCTGCTTCCCTCTACACAACGGCGCCTCCTCAACGGTAGTGTCTTCCTCCTCAATAGCAACGAACGACGAACTGACACGGACTTAGCTGGTTTTGCCTAAGTCGTGCGGCACCCTTGCGTGTCCGTCCGCAAAGGTCAGCCTCCCCGAAGCCTCCCATTGTCCCTTAGGACCATCAAAAGAGAGAACGGGTTAGAGAGAACGCCTCAATCGGGATCCACAAGCAAACATCTCCGAAAAACACTTCATCGACAATGCAAATTACAAACAGACTTTACAAGCTCTGAACAGTGGCACAACAAAGGGTAAAATGGTCCATTACAGATCGAGAATCTCTCGCACGTGTCCACATGACACAACCTTTATTTACAAGCCTAAAGAGGCCATCAACCCAACTAAAATGGGACTATTAAGCCTTTGGCCGCCCCTTTACATTCTGTACAAGGCATGAACATGCCAAAAGACACGGACATACATAAGCATTACATCAAACACCTTGTTTAGAAGTTTGTCCGTGACATTCTCCCCCACTTATTCCTTCGACGTCCTCGTTGATTCCTGCGGATCCACCAAATGAAGGAAAAGACCATCCTTACTGCGCCAGTTTCTCAAAATTTCCACATGCTGCTTGAATTGGGTGGATGCTTGTTGGAGCTTTAACGAGCATCGCCTCGCAAACTTATGAAGTTTTGGTTCCTTCCTCCACAAAATCTGCTCATTGACTATTCTTTCAGTTAGTTGTCGCATCCAAGTAGGTTCGCATCACTTCCGCTTTCGATTGACATTTCGTTGGGAAATGAAGCGGACAATCTACTCTCAGTAGCACTGATCACCGTTGGTGAGGATTTGACAACTATTGTCTTCCATTATCTTCGAAGGGTCTTTGAACTTGTGCAGAGCTCCTCTGCTGGATAGATAAGAGAATTGGGGTACTCGGTTTCGCCCATCCTCTTAAGAGTTGAGAAGGCAAAGGTTACTTGACTTCGCCCGCCTCCTCGAGGTTGTACTTCATGCATCGAGCTGGTTACTGGTATTCGCCTGCTCTTTGCTCACACTTCTGAAGCACTTGAAGTGTTTGCACTCCTTGCATTGAGTTAGCTACTGTGATTCACCTTCTCAATGCCATCGAACTTCTGGAATGCGGGAAGTTTTCACCCCAACTTGGAGTAATTCTCTGATAGATGAGGTCGCCTATGGGATTGTACCGTCTTCTCCATCAACCCTGCCGCCTACTCCACTGAGTAGCAAAGGTACAGCACCGCGTACTGCCTGCTTCGTTCCTTGGTTATGCACTCTTGCATGACCCGAAGTCCTTCACTTTCGGCTATCTTGATGAGAAACTTGTTGACACCGGTCTTACGAAGTTTCTTGGCCTCTGCCCTTCAGCCTTGTCTCGGTACTTGGAGATTGCCTCTGCATGCTCCACCTCCTCGGCCCCTTTCACGACCAAACGCTCTCCCTCCGTGAGAGCAAGGGATTAATGACTTTCACGGAAGTCCCGCCTCTGCGGTACCATGGCGCTACCATGCCCATGGCCCTACTATCCGTCTCCTCGCATCTGCATCCCTTTTCTTCACGATCAGTAGATATGTCTCCGTGGCACTCCTTTGAGTCCACCTCCATTCTGACTGATGCTTGATTTTGGGTAGCTAAGTCCCTCTGGACTCGTCGTCGCTTCCTCGCCCCTTTCGACCTCCTGCTTCAACACCTCTGTGTTCTTCAAGCAGTCCGTTTGGTCGATGGAAAGACAGACTGCAACTCCCATGCATGGCCTCTGCCATCACATTGTAGGGTTTGCACCGATTCTGTTCTCCTTAGCTTCCTTGGTAGCAACATTCGCTTACTCGACCTTGTCCTCTGACTTGTCGGGCTCCCTTAAGCGAATATGAGCTCTGGAGCAGTCCAACTCTCCAGCTGCTTCGATCATACCTCTGCATGATCAAGTCCCTCTCATGGGACTCACTGGTACTTGTATCCAAACTCTTCCCTTGGTGGAACCCAACCCCCATATGCTGATGACCAAGGTTTTCATCCGATGCAAAATTCGATGCACGCACGGAAGACCCGCCTCTACGGTACCATGGCCTTCACTCCTTGAATCCATAGCCCTTCTTGCCGTCGTGTTATTCACCGAAGTGGAGCTCCCAATAGCTCCCGATCATACCTCCATATGATCTAGTCCCTACCGGGACTAGATTGTGTGTATCGCATTGTCACGAACTGTTCCACCACGATCCGCTGCACCATGTCGCCTCCTGGTGACATCTCCATTGCATTCTGATCCTTGTGGAATAAACTCGAATTGTGAACCCTCCATGTGTGGCCTCTGCCAATACATCGCAGGGTCCCTTCCACCTTCGATTTTGTTCGCTCATCTGGCAATCGACCTTCATCCACCCACTCCTAGGTCACACCTAGATGAAGCACCGCTCTAGGACAGTCCGTCGCCTAGTAGTTCTCGAAGTCCACCGACTTCACTGTAATTTGTGCACCATTGTCTGGATCCTGGGCCTTTGCCCCTACCAGCACAATCTCCGCTGCGCACCGCTTCCTTCCTAGCAACTCGAATGCCAACACTGTGGCATATTCTTCAAGAGTACCCGCCTCTGCATCCTCTTGCCCCGTGCTAAGGCCTTCTGAACCCAACTTCGCCTCCACAAATTGAGTCGCCTTAGTTCCTCCATCAAATGCTCCTCCAAGATAAGGTGCATGTGCCTAGAAGCTCCCTTCGTCTTTGGCACTATGCAAGATGAGTCCACTCCGTCAGAATGAAGGACCCATGGAACAACATGATCCTGCTCTTGCCTCTGCAAGAGCTCATGTCCTTGACCTATGTCTAAGAAAAGCACTGTGCCTCTACTCCATGTTCCAACTTCTCTGCTGGCTCCCTTCATGCGGCTTGGGAACTTCGCCAAGTTACACCCAAGTTGCTCCGCTCCTCGTTTTCGCATTGAGTCGATGGTGGCCCTCGCTCCCACCATTCCACGGGTCAGCCCTCCCTTGAGTCCGATCTCCACATCGACTCCAAGTGTGCCTTCATTTAAGTTGCTTCAGGTCGCTCCCCCACTTGATCTCGCAATGCATCCACCAATGCATTCTCTCGAGCGAGATCATGCGATGACTCCTCGCCGCTTGCTCAGTCCATCGAGCTTCGTGGAGTTGTTGTTTGTTGAGGTACTCCTCCTCAACTTGTGAGGTCCGTCTCACATGATTCTCCCTCTGGAGAGCCGGGACTTACCCCTCCTGGATAACTGTCCCGTTGGAGCAACATCTCTCTTCGTTTCGGAGACCACCATCCCCTTGGACTACTCCGATTCTGCTGAACAAACTGTGCATTGTTCTGCCTCCTGCAAACGCACTTGCTAGATTGCGACTCCCCGTCAATACAGCCCCCGCTGCACCCCTCAAGGCCTAGCAACATGCTAAACTTGTTGCACACTTCAGCCTCCTATGGACGTATCCTTCACATGCCGAAGAGAAAGTTTCAATGCTCTATGGCGCCAAGTTTCGGTCGCCTTGGGATGGCCACGAACATTCCATAGTCCGCATACAAGCCCATGCATGAGTACCAAATTCTTCGAGTTAGCAATTCCCCTCACCTCTATGAGCTTTGCATAACTCTTTTGGTCGTTGAGCAACTCATTCCACCTTGGATGGTCTCATCCTTTACCAAGCGCCTCGCTTGGCTTGAGCACCATCAAGTATAGTTGTCAACGTTGAGCCGTAGCTCAAACTCAGCCATCCCAACCTTTGTGCGCTCCACATTCTTCCAAGCTTGCCTGTTCTCATGGTGCCTCTTGCGCAAAGGGTTGGCCATTCCTCTGAATGCCAATCTCAGATGCCCGCTCCTCAAAGCGACTCTTTTCCCTACATCTCCATGCCCGTTTTCCCCCAAACGATTGCGCCTGTGCGGACTGCCCTCAACGCAGCCCCGCTAGGTCCCCTACGTTTGCATGCTAAGTGTTTCTATGAGTGCTTGTCCCGCTTTGATACCATCTGACACGGACTTAGCTGGTTTTGCCTAAGTCGTGCGGCACCCTTGCGTGTCCGTCCGCAAAGGTCAGCCTCCCCGAAGCCTCCCATTGTCCCTTAGGACCACCAAAAGAGAGAACGGGTTAGAGAGAACGCCTCAATCGGGATCCACAAGCAAACATCTCCGAAAAACACTTCATCGACAATGCAAATTACAAACAGACTTTACAAGCTCTGAACAGTGGCACAACAAAGGGTAAAATGGTCCATTACAGACCGAGAATCTCTCGCACGTGTCCACATGACACAACCTTTATTTACAAGCCTAAAGAGGCCATCAACCCAACTAAAATGGGACTATTAAGCCTTCGGCCGCCCCTTTACATTCTGTACAAGGTATGAACATGCCAAAAGACACGGACATACATAAGCATTACATCAAACACCTTATTTAGAAGTTTGTCCGTGATAGAACGGCGGTGTCTTCCTCGCTCAATCTTCCTTGCTTAACGATAACTGCCGTGTCCTCCTCCTTCGTTGTCGCAGCCGCTTCCCGGCCAGCAACAGCGGCAACCGCTGCATCTTCCTTCCTCTACTGTAGCAGCTTTCGCTGTCGCTTTCCTCTATACACCTAATTGCTGCCGATTTCTCTCACTTTAGTTTCCTTGAGTACCGCTGCAGATTTTCGCGGCCATTTCCCGGCGAACCGCAGTCTTGAGTACCGTTGCAGTTTTCATGGCCATCTTCCGGCGAACTGCAGCCTCTACAATCTGCTGCAACAAGCAGTAATCCACAGCAGCGAACCACAGTCTTGAGTACCGCTGTAGTTTTTGTGGCCATCTTCCGGCGAACTGCAGCCTCTACAATCTGCTGTAGCAAGTAGCAATCCACAGCAGCGAACCGCAGTCTTGAGTACCGCTGCAGTTTTCGCGGCCATCTTCCGACGAACTGCAGCCTCTACAATCTGCTGCAGCAAGCAGCAATCCACAGCAGTTGTCGACAGCTTTGGGCACTGTTGTAGATTGCCCAATCTGCTGCAGCAAGCAAGCAATCTATAGCAGCAGCCCCCTCCCTCATTCTACACCTTGTGTGACCTGAGTATCACATAAGGTTCGCTGCATTGCTTCTACAAAAAAAAAAAAAAAAAGTCTTCGTTCACTTCTTCTGATGTTTCAGTTCCTGTAGGGACTCCCACTTCTTGTTCTTCTACAGGGCTTATCTCCATCAATGCTGTCATTCTGATCCCCTTTAAGTTATCAAAGGTGGCAACTATACGTCCTGGCGAGCTCAATTTTCTAATCTTTTATTTGGATATGACTTGTTAGGTTACATTGATGGCTCTTTCAGTTGTCCTTCGGCCACGCTCAACATCCCCGGCGATCCTAGTCCAGTACCCAATCCAGCTCACAAACTGTGGCTACGTCAAGATCGTCTCATCCTCCAAGCTATTCAAGCTTCAGTTGCTGGATCCGTTGCTCCCTTGATATCTTCATGTGTGACAGTTGCTGATGCATGGTCTAAACTGTAAACCACCCTAGCAAATCATTCGCATACTCGCAAGCTCAGTCTTCTATCCAAGCTTCTGGAGACAAAACAAGAGGGAAGTACTATCTCTGATTATCTACAACATATCAAGGTTATCATCGATGACTTGGCTTTAATAGGTCATTCCCTATGTGACGAAGAGGTTGTCATTCATACCCTCAATGGTCTCGACACCGACTACAAGGAATTGGCTGCTGTAATTTGGACATGCAACTCGCCAGTCTCTTTTGAAGATTTCTATGATAAGCTGACTGACTATGATATGTACTTGAAGCGTGCGGATAAACTGCCTGGATCAACTGTCACAGCTCAAGTCAGTCACAAGTCTAAACGGAAGAGCACTCGATACTTGCCGAACATCAGCTCAAGTCAGTCACAGGTTTGGCTAATGCGCCTCTTGATTCTATGAGTTCCATGCAACACCCCTCCTATTCTCCTAGTCATCACTTCTCGCAAAGTGGCAACTCCAACCATCATCCATCTTGGCATCCTACCCTACCGAGCCATCAAAGACGAGTCGTTTGCCAACTGTGTGATAAAGTCGGCCACTCCGCTAAAGTTTGCCAGTCTCGTCCCCGCCTCCCTGCTCCGTCATGCTAGCCTTAGGTAAATCTCCTAACTACTCCGACACCTAGCCAGTCCAACTGGATTGTCGACTCTGGTGCCTCTCATCACATCACCGCTGATCTTCAGAATTTGTCTCTTCATAATCCCTATGGCGGCGATGAAGATATCATCATCGGTGATGGTAATAGACTTCCTATAACTCATACTGGTTTCACAACGCTTAATTCTGACTCTAATACATTTACCCTCGATGATGTTTTATGCGCCCCTCATATTAAACGCAATCTCATTTCTGTTTCTTAATTTTGCAAACATAACAATACTTCCATTGAATTCTTTCCTGATTCATTTCTTGTTAAGGACTTGAGCATGGGGGCATCATTGGTCCAAGGCCCGAATAAAGACAACATTTACAAATGGCCGTCAGCCTCTCGAATAACCCAGCCCACTGTTCATTCTTCTGTTGAGGCTCCAGTTGATGTGTGGCATCGTCGGCTTGGTCATCCCTCGTCCTTTATTCAGCAGAAATTATTATCTCGTCACTCTCTTCCTCTTTTTAAGTCCACTAATTCTATGATGCATTGTGATGCATGTCTTAGTAATAAGAGTCATCGGCAGCCTTTTGGCTCATCTTCCATTTCCTCCTTTAAACCTTTTGAAATTATATATACTGATGTTTGGGGTCCTGCTCCAATCTTATCTTTTGGTAAGTTCCAATTTTATGTTATTTTTGTAGATCACTTCTCTAAGTAGACATAGATATATCCTCTTTCCCATAAATCTGACGTTTCTCGCATTTTTTCCACTTTCCAAAAGTTGGTCGAAAACTATTTTTTCCCATAATTCCTCATCCCCCAACGTTGAACCCACCACCTTCACTCAAGCCCAAAAATCTCCACATTGGCGTACTGCCATGAGTGAGGAATATAATGCCCTCCTCCATAATTCAATGTGGGATCTCATTCCTTTCAATCCTTCACAAAACATCATTGGGTGTAGTGGGTCTTTAGAATTAAGCGGAACCCAGATGACTCTGTTGCCCGATATAAGGCATGCCTGGTCGCCAAAGGGTTTCATCAACGACCTGGAGTTGATTTTGTTAGGATCGGAGCGGCACTAAGAGGGGGGGGGGGGGGGGGTGAATTAGTACAGCGGATTAAAACTTCGATTTTAACAAAATCTTTCGTACGATAAGAACGGAACTTGAAAAGTTTAACTTGAAAGCGTATTCTTAAAGTTGCGCAGCAAGGGTAATAAGGAACTAAAGCAGTAAGAAGATTTACAGTAATGTAAATGACAATAATAAAATGCAAACCAGAGATTACGCCGATTTTTAGAGTGGTTCGGTCAAATGACCTACTCCACTTGCGATGCCCCTCTTCGATGAGGCTCCCACCTTCCACTAGCAAATCTCTTGAAATGGAAGGGTAAACACCCCTCTTACAACCTTTTACAAGCAGTTCAACCTCTTACAAATTTTCAATAAGAAAGAAGGAGGAGAACTCTCTAGCAAATTGAAAACAAGACTTGCTAAGACTTTCTAAGACTTTTCTCTCAATCAAAATGCTTCTCAAAAGTTGTTATCTCAGCTGAGATTTGAGGGGTATTTATAGGCCTCAAGAGGATTCAAATTTGGGCTCCAAAATTTGAATTCTCTTAGGGTTCCCGGTGCTGGAGGTGCCACCGCCCAGCGCTCGGGTGCTGGACGGTGCAACCGCCCAGCCAAGGAGGTGTCACCGCCCAGCTCTCGGGTGTTGGGCGGTTTCACCGCCCAGCCAGGCGGTGCCACCGCCTGGCTCTCCGATTCATTGGTTTGGCTTAATTGTAGCCCAAACCAAATCTGACTTTGGGCCCAGTTGGCCCTTAACCAGGATATAGGATTATCTCTTAATCCTAATCCTAATTACAGGTGAACTACATAACACAAAAAAAACATCCTAAGCAAGTTTTTAACCGCGAACGTCGAGTCTTGTTCCGGCGAGCTTTCCGACGAACTTCTTCCGACGGACTCCCTGCAAGCTCCCAATCTTTGTGATGACTTTAACGAGTAGCCGAGCCTTTTCGGTGATCTCCACGAGCCTCCGACGATTTCTTCGGCGAACTTCCGACACGTTCCCGATTTCTTCTCGGTTGGTTCCGGCAGCATCTCTGATGATTCTTCGGTCTCTTAAACGTCCATCGAGCTCGACTCCGGTATCCTTGCTTTATGTTTTCTGGTTATCGTAGTTAATCCTGCACACTTAACTCAATAATATGGATTAGATCAATTAACCCACCAATTGATTATATCATCAAAATCCGAGATTCAACAGATTTCACTGAGACGTTTAGTCCTGTTGTTAAACCCACTACAATCCGGCTTATCTTGAGTCTGGCTACCACTAAAGGCTGGCAATTACGACAATTGGATGTTAATAATGCATTTCTATAGGGATCTCTATCCGAAGTTGTTTTTATGCAATAATCCCCCGGTTTTACTCATCCTCAGTATCCACAGCATGTTTGCAAACTTCGGAAAGCCATTTATGGATTTCGTTAGGCTCCGAGAGCTTGGTACACTGAACTTAGCTCATTTTTTACTTCTATCGGCTTTCTTAACTCCAAATCTGACACTTCGTTGTTTCTGCGACATCATCATGGAAACACAATGTATATTCTGGTATATGTGGATGATATTATTATCACAGGAAACAATCCTATCAGCATCCAAGCGTTCATCAAACAGCTGGCAGCTCGATTCTAAGGATCTCGGACCCTTGAGCTACTTTCTGGGCGTCGAAGCTACCTTCACATCTTCCGGTCTCCTTTTATCACAACGCAAGTACATTCAAGATTTGTTATTAAAGACAAACATGCAGGATGCAAATGCAGTTACAACCCCCATCTCTACTAGTGGTTCTATCAAATTATCGGATGAAAATCCTGCCAAGTTGTTGGCTCTTTACAATACTTAGCTCTCACGCGTCCAGACATCTTATTTGCTGTCAACAAATTATCACAGTTTATGCAGCAACCATCTACTCTACACTGGTCTGCGGTCAAGAGACTTCTACGATATCTTAAAGGGACCCTAAATCATGGACTCTTTTTTCGTAAACACTCTCCACTTCGTCTTCATGCCTTTGCCGATGCTGATTGGGCAGGTAACCTTAATGATAGAACATCCACATCGGGGTATATTATCTTCCTAGGTGCTCATCCAATCAGTTGGAGTTCTAAGAAGCAAAAGATAGTCGCCTGGTCTATAATTGAAGCTGAATACCGTGCCATTGCCGCTACCACTACAGAACTCAATTGGATCACGAATCTACTCTAGGAACTCAACATCGATTCCACCCCTACAATATATTGTGATAATATTGGAGCTACCTATCTGTGCGCTAATCCGGTATTTCACTCCCGTATGAAACATATTGCTATCGACTTTCACTTTGTACGCGATCAAGTTGTCCGCCGTCAACTTCGTGTTTCTCATGTTCATACGGCTGATCAATTAGCCGACTCATTTACGAAGCCTCTAGCTCGTAAACTTTTTACATTACATTAGTCCAAGATTGGCCTCCTTGATAGGAGCACCATCTTGCGGGGGCATGATAAGTAGATGAGATTTCCCTAACTGTTTGAGGAAATCTCTCTACTTTGTTGAAGGAAATCCTCTAACCTGTTGAGAAAAATTCTCCCTTCTAACCTGTATATAAAGAAGGGGGATATGTTAATAACAATCAACTTCTTCTACAACTTGTTTATCTATTTATTTTCTAACAACTTATAGGTTTAGCTCATGGTGGGCTTTAATAGCCCACACAGTCCACCTCTCTTTCTTTAAATCCTAGATCCAAATTAGGGAAGTGTGGTGGCTTATCTCTAGTTTCATATTTGTATATTCATTATTCTTATAGTGGATTATCTTTAGTTTGTCCCGTGGTTTTTACCCTTCATATTAGAGAGGTTTTTCACGTAAATCTTGGTATTTTATTTTATTGTGATTTCATTTAATTCTGCTGTGTGTTATGGCATGCTAATATTTGTTTATATACAAAAGTTTATTTCTCTTTATATCCCATCAGAAATGACGGGAGGGAGAAGAACAGATAATGGGAAAAGGGAAGGAGGGGAAAGAGAGGAGGCCATAGGGAAAGAGTGTGGGAGGTGGACTGAGGGAGGGGGAAATCGTCCAAAAAGAGAAATCATAATCGAAAAGATCATAATACAAGATAACGAAATATTTCTCAAGGAAGTGAAACTTAATAATTTACTATTGAGGAAATAATTAATGGATCTTAAGTCATCTGAGAACACAATTATATCCGACGACACCTAATCAATTTCTTCTAATCGAGGCTATTGGTACCAAAGAATCATGTTTATGGGTGAACTTAAAATAACACTAAAAAGGTAATATTTGTTGAATCTCGAACTTAAAATAACAAGTGGGTCCCAAGCAGTTGGACATGGGATCGACCGGGATCACAAAGACACTGCTTATGTACATGGCAAGCCCTTCTCAATAAACTACCTACAATAGACAATATGAAAAGAAGAGATATCTATCATGTTAACCGATGCTCCCTTTGTTTGCAACAAGAAGAAACTGTTGACCACCTCTATTTTGCTTGTGATTATACAAAATGGATATGGAAGGAGATTCTCCAACGATTTGAACTCAATAGACTGCCGCAACCAAACTTGCACCAAGAACTAGGCGACCTTATGCAATGTTTCTCAAGAAAAGGGCCTCTAACACAACTGGCAAAGGTTACTTTCAGATGCGCTATTTGGTGGATGTGGAAGGAGAGATGTAATAGAATCTTTAAATGTCAACACACAAACAATGCTCAGCTCTTGAAAGAGATTATTAGAGACTCAAGATCCTGTTTGGAGCAAGATCTCAAAACCGAGCACTTCACCCGAAGAGAAAAAGATATTTTTATCAAATTTAATTTTGCTATTAGCAAAAGATCTTGGGAATGATGCCAAATAATGTACCCACAGGTAGTTATAGTCTACAGCATATGTAGTCATAACTATCGCATTCGCACTCTATGAGTAACTTGGCTTTGTCTATGACTTGTATAGATAAAGCTATTTGTAGAAACTTTACACATAATAAATTTACTTTTACTTACCAAAAAAAAATTTTTTGATGATGAAGTCAATTGTCATTTGTTATCTAATCTATATGTTGAGATAAGTGTGTAGGATTAACTACGATGAAAGTGAGACATGCAGCAGGAGTTGCGCCGGAGTCAAGACAATGATCACGTTGGGAGTTCGAGAGTTCGACGAAAGTTCGGACAGTCGTCGGAAGTTCTGTGGAAACAAATCCGAGAAATCCATAAGCTTGCCAAAGAAGCTCGTCGGAACTCGCCAAGTGAATCGTCGCAAGTCTAGGAGTTTGCCGGAAGTCCGCAGGAGCATCACCGAGGGTTCATCGGATGATCGACGAAAGTTCACCAAAAGCTCGCCGGAAGAAGCGATTGACGCACCAGAGCAAGTTGCAGTAAATGTCTTAGGAAAAATCGTAGTTAGCACATTGATTAAGTTGGAAATGGGAGGTGATCCCATTAACTTAATCTTGGGGCAATTGGGCCTCTGAAAAACCCAAATTGGGCCGAATGGATCAACCCATTCGGACCCTGATTTCTGCTAGGTGGTTGATCCGCCCAAAGCAGGAGGTTGCACCGCCTGGGCTCAGTCTCCGAGCGAGACTGGGAGGTGCAACCGCTCCAGCCAGGCGGTGGCACCGCCTGGGGCTCAGTCTCCGAGCGAGACTGGGCGGTGCAACCTCCCCTAACAGGAGGTGGCACCGCCTGAGCTCAGTCTTCGAGCTTTGCCAAGCGGTGCAACCGCCTGAGCTCGGTTTTCGAGCTCTGTCAGGAGGTGCAACCGCCCCTGACAGGAGGTAGCACTGCCTCGAGGCTCAGTCTTCGAGCTCTGCCAGGTGGTGCAACCGCTCTAGTCAGGAGGTGCAACCGCTCTAGTCAGGAGGTGCAATCGCCTGATCCCGGAATTCCGGGAATTGACAGTTTTGAGCTCCAAATTTGAACTGGGTTGGGGCCTATAAATACCCCACCCATTCAGCACTGAAAGGGTATGAACTTACACCAAAATCTTGATCTTTTTCTATGATTCTTAGAGCTCAAAATTGTTGTAAAGGCCAAAAGTTCTTCTCCCTCTGTTCTTCCAAGTTCTGAGTTGTAAAGAGAGGAGAGAAAATTCTGTAAGGGTTGTCTCCTAAGCCCGTCAAAAGGAGTGAAACTGTAAAAGAGTGGTTGGCCTTCGCCTATTGAAGGAAGGCCTCTAGTTGACGTCAGTGACCTCGTCGGTGGAGGAAGCCAAAAGTGGAGTAGGTCAAGATTGACCGAACGACTCTAAATCTCGGTTTGCATTTACTTTAAGCATATTATCTTTACTACAAACCTCCTCTAAAGCTTACTGCTTTCTGCGCATATACGATCAGGTTTTAAGCCTTGCACTTTCCGAATCAGCGTTTAGACGTAAATCTATTTTTTCGTATGATCATCATATTTCAGTTTGCGTTTACGTTTTGATTTCTATCTTAACTGCAAACTGCCTCTATATCCTTGCTTAAGCTGCATCTCGCTTAATTAAGTGATTTACGAATTAGCATTTAGACGTAAATCAGTTTCTTCGTACGAACGTCGTATTTCAGTTTGCGCTTATATTCTGGTTTTCATCATAACTGCAAACTGCCTTCATAGATTGACTTTAACGTCATCTCGCTTGATCTTAAGTTAAAGTAATCTTAGAATCGGCTTTCACACTGAAATCGTTTTTATCGTTCGAACATTTTTTTTCTATCGTCGAAAGATTTCCGCTGCACTAATTCACCCCCCCCCCTCTTAGTGCTCTTGATCCTAACAATTGGTATCAGAGCGGGGTTAACTCTCTAACGGATTAAAACCCAAGAGAGATGGCATACGCTGGAAACCAAGAGGGCCATTCTATTACACGTCCACCCATGTTCAGTGGGACGAACTACACCTATTGGAAGACCCAAATGAGGATCTTTCTTATTTCTATGGATTTTGAACTTTGGAATCTTGTCGAAAACGGATTTTCGAAGCCTTCTCTTCCAGTGATCGATTGGAATGAATTGGAGAAGAAGGCTTTCGCTCTTAATGCAAAGGCTATGAATGCCTTATTTTGTGCACTTGATAAAAACGAGTTTAACCGTGTTTCGACTTGTGAAACCGCATTTGATATTTGGCACACACTCGAAGTGACTCACGAAGGCACAAGTAGAGTGAAAGAGTCAAAAATCAATCTTCTGTTACATTCTTTCGAACTTTTCCGGATGAAACCGAGTGAAACCATTGGCGACATGTTTACCTATTTCACGGATGTCGTCAACGGTTTAAAAGGACTCGGAA